>NW_020897700.1:2454994-2539276 GCF_003984885.1 Neopelma chrysocephalum | reverse complement strand
AGAGAGAGAGACGCAGAGAGAGAGAGAGACGCAGAGAGAGAGAGAGAAAGTCTGGTCCTTCCACACAGCTTACTATATTTAACTTTTCTTGTGGAATGCCACTCCAGCAGAAACATCTGGGCTCAGTTACAGAGTTAGCAAACAGAATTAATGAATAATTTATGATTGGTGTAGTGAAATAAAGCAGGGTTCTTTTCTAAAATCTAAGGAAATAATGGGCTTTTTTAAAGATTTAGATAAAAATGTAAATGCCATATGCTGCTTGAGTTACTGTACTTTGAAGGGGTTCTCTTTGTGAGAAAGGGAATTTCTTAAAAGAAAAAACATTCTAGAGTTCTAGGTTTTATTAGTCTTATTAGCCTCAAAAATCTCACAGAGTAATTGTTTGTCCTGCTGTAGTCACTGAGATGTTGCTGTTCCAGTGTGAATGTTAGTAGAGTTATGCTCTTTGAGAATTGTGTCAACATATTTTATTCATTTTTATATACAGATGGATGTATATAACAGAAAATAAATAGGTCATAGACCTGTTTATTAATCTTAAGACATCCACTCCTAATCAGAACTGTTGGTTTCTGATTTAGAAAAGCAGTAGCCATCCTGTCCTTTCAAACAAATGACACATAATAGAAGTGAAATCTTAGTGGTAGGTGATTTGAAAAAATTAATTAGAGTTCTCTTGCTGGTCTTTGTATTTTGGTAACCCACACAGAATTTTTGGGGGAATTCTTCCAAGTTTCAGCTTCTGATTTTAAGCATACATGAAGTGACTTTTAGGAGTTGTCTACTTGGATGAACGCCAAGCTCTGTGTATTTGTGAACAATCCATCCTGTACATTTGATAACATTTTGGTCACGTTTGTTTGTCAAAGCACCTATCTTGTGTTTTTCAGACTGTTTTTTTAGCACGTGGAAACATCCTGCTGTCAGTAATGAGTTTATCTTGATAGAAGTTTATAATTTTCACCTCTTACAAGGTGGGAGCTGAGGTGTGTCGAGGCCCCGTGGCTCCCTAAAGCCCCAAATTAGGGTTCAGATGCTTGAATCCTGGCCACAGGTCTGTGGTGTATGGGAACAAGAAGTAAAAGGTTAAATGACACCATGGGCAACTGAATATCTGTGTTTTCTCTTTTTTTAATCTGCTCTTCTATTACCCAGGAACACTTTTGATGTGCTCTGCTATTTTGCTGAATAAACTGAATATCTAATTCCCTTATGCACATTTCAAGAAACTTGCTGAATAGAGATTTCTCGCCTGTTTTTCCACTCTTGCAGAAAGCATTGATATGCAGGCCAAGTGTTTGAGACACAGCACCCCCAAAATATTTCCTTATGTCTTTGTGTGAGGGGTGAAAAAGTAGATGTTCTGGGGGCAGTTGATTAAAAATTAGGACATTCCTGAAGATAGAATGGTAAAATTTCAGTGTCTCATATTAATGGCAGTTGCAAATACGTGCTTCTCCCAGTCCTCCTTAGTTCTGAGGTTGTTATTCATGTCTTAGACCAATTAGTACTTTTAACAAATGCTACAGTCTGGATGGAGAAGAAAGCCCTATTCAGCTGCACCTTTGCATTTGGGCATAGTGTGATGATGCAGTGCTCTTCTGGTGCAGGTGGGACTTGGACAATCCTGAGAGTAAAGGAAGGCCATGAGGTGAGGGGACTTGTATTCCAGTCCTGGTTCTGCTGTCAGCTTGCAGTGTGATCTTGGACAGGTCACTTAATTTCTTTCTGTGTCTGATTCCTCTTGTAGTCCTTGTCTGAGGAACTTGTTTTTAAACCAGTTTCTCAGGAAGTTTGAAGACTGCAAGGCAGAAAACTCCTAGGGGTTCTGATCTTTGAAAGGGTACAAGTGACAATGCAAATGAATACAAGGAGAGTTAGGGCATCACAACAATCAAAGGCAGGATCTCCATTTGTCCTTTCTTTGGTACCATGTCCTTCCCACTCCTATGAGTGCTTTGTTGCACTGGGAAAGGGAGGCAGTTTTGAGTTGTACCGCCCTGGCCTCCTTTCCTGTGAAATGATGGAACAGCAGTTCCAGTGCTCTCTGTTACACACACTGCTGTATTCTTTGAACAATCAAATGTATGATGTGAATTTCAAATGAAAGATTTTTTTGTGCTTGTATGGCAAAGAAAAGAGCAACAAGAATTAGAACTGAAGAGGACATTAAAGTCTCCCTTAAAGCTGGGACATTTTTTGAATGGTTGATTCTATTCTCTTGGAGTTTTTTTGTTTGGTTGTTTTTTTAACCAGGCAACAAGCATCTGAAGATATCAGTGATTTTATTTTTTTTTTAACAGTGAATTAATTACAAGCTAAGCTTTGTGAGGATGGTTCTTGGATCTCTTTCATATTTTCAATTCTTTTTAAAGTATTTCCTTTATGTTGGCCGTAGATATTAATTAGAAAAAACCCGCAACTTTTTTTTTGCATGCATGCGTTTATAAAAGCTTGTTATAAGAAGGTAATTTGAGACAGTGTTATTCTTGAATGAGCTGAAAATTTATGGCAGAAATTAGAGTAATTTTTCTTTCTGGAATGTTAATAATAAAGAGGAAACATTAATACCACAGTAAGAAAATCCAGATGTCACGACTATATTCCTTCATATCCATTGTGAGTCTTGCAGAGGAGGAAGAGTAACCTAAAACAGTGGATGGCAAGGCTGTGTGCTGTGTGCTGAAAACCTCTTTTGGATCTGTCCTGGTGCGTTGTTCGTGGTTCAGCAGCAGCGGGATGCTGCCTGCACGGGGCTCTCTGCCTGTCGCTGCGTCTGGGGGGTTGCTCCTCCATCTTTTCCGCTGCTGGACACTTCCCCCTGCTGGGAGCTGCACGCTCCTACTCTCCCAGGGTCCGACCTCCTGCCTCTTCCACGGTCCTGTGCTGAACTCGGCTTTAAACCTAAACTCAACCCCCCAAGACAAAAAAAAGCCCAACCAACCAAAAAAGGCACTACCCATGCAGCTTTTTCCTATCTGCCTTTCTGTACAAGGTGAGCAGCACTTTTGTGGAGAAAAGGAGGTCTTAACTGCTGAATTTATGAAAAGCAGACATCGCGTTTCATTAAATAAAACTCTGAAACTTACTTTCACCGATGACAGGTGAAATTGCAGCCCAGCCCTGTGCTTCTAGGATTCATGTTGTGCTAATGTGGTCCATTTACAGGGAGATGAATTGCGCTTTAGAGGGTTTTTATGTTGGTACCTTTTGCCTTTTCAGCAATCCAGCCAGGAGATGCTTCACTAAGTGGTGAATGCCCCAAACGCAGTATTCCCCACTGCCATCATGCTCCTGGACTGGCAGCCTTCTTGCTCACCACTTTTATTTTACTCATAGGGGCTTAGAATGCAGTCCTGAATCGAGGCCCATTCAGTTTCCTCATTGTTTGAAATTTCTCAAGGCATCTTCTTGTCAGGAATAACAGCCCTGGCTGCATCAGCTTCTGGGGTTTGTCAGTCAAGACAAGCTTTCCAGGAGACACTTTCTGCTCAGTTTCAAACCAGCCTGAATCAAGTGAATGTAATTGACTGTTGCCACGGGATGAGATGAACAAGCTGATAAGATTTATTATATCTTACAATAAATGTGTATATTTGCTCAGATCTTTTCAACGTGGGACGTCCTTGAAATGGAAAAAAAGAAGGGGTAAGAGGGTGCGCTGAGAGTGGAAAATCCTGGAAAGAGGTCAAGACCTCCAGCTTGTCTGTACTGTGTAACATACAACATTGCTAGAAGACCTTGCTGCTGCTCTGCAAAACCCCAGTTTGTTGCAGCAGTAGGTTTGCTGAAGTAACTGACAGAGGAATCTCATGAGGGTTTTTCATCTGACCATTCTCCTGCTTAATAGGTGCCATGTTTTTGTCAATCGCCTGTTATGACAGAGCTCAGAAACCTTAGAAGTTGTGTTCTAGATAAGGTGAAGATTGAAGCTTATTTTCCTTGAGATAAAGAATGAATTGGGCTGACAAGCTTTCGGCATCAGCTGAGCGGTTCTTCCTTATCTATGCCTTTCAGCCCACAGAAAGGCCTTCTGGGGTTCCTTGTGCTTTGAGGACCTCTAACTGCCCTGTTTGTCTGGGCTACCCAGGCTTAGTAATGAAAGTGTTCAGACAGAATTCAGATTTTTTTCTTTGGCCCTCTGACACTATCATAGCCATCCTCAGAGTGCAAGGTTCAAGACGTTTCAGATACTGTTGCCTGTAGAACCAACTAGGTGAAAATGGCCGAATCAGAACCCTTCATGCTTAATTTTTTGAAGACATATTCTTAGTTCTTCTTAAGGACTCCCTGTATTTATATTATTCTCAATATAATCTCTATTTGAGTACTGTCATTAAGTCCCAAATTTCTGACTTTCCTTTATCTATGGAAAGACACAATAAATTTGAGTCTTACCCAGAAGTTGTCCAGCCATCAAAAGGTCTCCGACTATGCAGCTGGTTAGCAGAGAAAGATAACTTAATGCCTATAAGGAAATTCAGTGAGTACAATCCCTCAGCTAGTTTGTCTAATTGTTCCCTTGTTAGAATTGTGCTTTGTTCTGCAGGTACCTTCCTTGCAAGATATAAAGAAGGACAACTCTCTTTCTGATTAACTGTCAGAAACAGTAACTACCGATGTCTGCAGTCAGGACAGAAAAATCTTTATGTTGCTTAGGGGTGATGGTTTTTTGGCTATCTGCAGCATTTCTTTTAAAACTGACATCACTTTTTTGTTCCCTTAATGCCTTTGTTTCTGAATTTTGTGAGTTTCTTTTTTCCCCTCTGTAAGTTAGCAAACTGCTTTTCTCTTGGTATGGCCACAGTGCATTTTCCTACACATGTATTCAGAGCTCAATAGCAGCATAAAAGTCTGTTTAAGGAGATTTTATGATTCTCTAAAGTGAGCTCTGATCTTCCTTGTGTTATAGTAGGATCTCCCAGCGACTATTGCTTTGGCTGACTTTGTGAGATTTTTCTTAGACTAGCTCTTACTCCGCTTGGCCAACTGCCTTCAAGTTTGCCTCCTGAATGACCTCAACAGTGAGGTTTGAAAATGCAGTGATATGCATTGGCCTTATTACATACTGCAGAATTTCTCATTTGCTGTTTAGTCATAGTGCCAGAACAGAGAGTGACTGAATGACCTGGAGGGGTGTTTGGTTTATCATTCTTATACTATAAAGTAAGCCTGGTGTATCTTACAACAGAGAAAAATGTGCTGTAATAGACTGATGAGAAGAACAAATGACAGCTGCTCATTTGGATGACAAAGTAATGTTTGGGAAGGAAATGGTATTATCTGTTGGCAACAGTTTTGGTTGTAAGTTTTGACTATATGATTGGGGTTATTTCTTGATTCCAGACTTAATATGAAATCAAAGCTTTGGCAGGCTGAAATTAATGTGAAGTGAGCTATTTACCTGTCAGAGCTTAAAGATGCTTTTACTCTGGAAAGTAGACAGAATCTGTGCACACTGAAATACTTTGCTTTTATACAGATAAATGTTTACATGGCAGTTGAGTTTAATTTTTTATGACTATTGATTTTATTTTTTTATAATTGAGCCAAAAATCCAGCATCCTCTTCTGTTACTTAGCATGGCTAAGTAATATTTAGCATGACTTCTGTTGTTTAGATGGCAGATCTTTTGGAATCTAATTCATAATGCCCAGCTCTAGTGCTCACCTCTCTATGTGCATGTTGTTTTCCTGAAGTGTAGTAAAGAGATGCTGAAATGGGTATTGCTACTTTATAGCTGCTCAGAGTTTCAAAAGTGGTTGTGAAAATTGACCAAACCATGCCAGTTTTTATGCCCTGATGAACTGCAACCCCCAAAACAGACCACCTGTGGGCCCTGGATGACCATGCTACACCAAGTATCACTTGATTTGCATAGATTGTGAATATATTTTCTAAAATTATCTTCAATTGGCAGAGATTCCCATCCTCTATGGGAGAGAAAAATCTTGTGACCAAACTAATTCTCTCCACAACTGTACTAATTTTTTAAATAAGCAACCAGAAAAAGAAATCCATAATGAGCAATGTTCAATCACTGGAAACAGACGCAGAACATGTGCTGAATGTGTATGCTCCATGTGGATGCTCAGGCTCCAGTTGCCCCTTAAAGAGGGGAAATTAACCTTCGCAGAAAAAGTTACAGTTCTTTTTAATGACAGGGGAATATGTTGTGGCTTCAAACGCTTCTTTGCACAGGTTGGAAGATTGGTTTGGTGGTAAGAAGGGTATGTGGAGAATTAGACAGCACCCAACACACTGCTTATAGAATCCTTTCTTAGGAGGAGGATGCAGAGTTAATATCATATGACTACAAAAAGTGACTGAAAATCCAGAGATTTTGGATTAGAACAAAATTCTGCTCTCCTTACTCATTCTGTGGCAGGCAGAAGTGTATCAGGAAGGGCTTGTGAGAAGATATCCAGAACACAGGGTAAATATATGCAATGTAGTCAGAAGTCCTTATCTCATTCTCTATGACATATCAACCAGAGTATGGAAATAGTTATAAAAATGAAAGCCTGAGGCTGAAGCTTTATTCTTTTTGAATAGATGTCAGTTTGGATAGCTAGAATTGTCCATATTAGGTTTGCATGAGATCTGAGGAACCTAGGGCTCTAGGTTTGAATTGAAACATGACAAATATGCTACTTTGAAGTACCAGAGAAGAATAATGAAGATACACAGGACCAAGCCCTCAAATTCATCTAAGTTTCACCAACATGATAGTAGAGAATCTGGCCCTGCATGTTCAAACGACTTGTCTTTAAGATGTAAAGTCTGCTTCAGATTAATTTTTTTTTTTTACTATTTATTTTGGATCTCCAAGTATCTACTTTAATACTTGTTCTCAACTCATAAAGAGAGTATCTTTGTTTTAACTAGTTATGCCGTAAGACTTCCTAAGCAGTGATTTTTGCGGTAACTAAGTCATTTATGGACAGGTCTCTCTTTCCATCTGTGAGAAAGATGTATTTTTGTACATTAAGCCCTCAAAATGGCTTAGTGAAGAGGTTGCATTGGTTACTCAAGGCTTTAGGCAAGTGAGGGAGAGAGGTCAAAGTCAAAGGAGACTACCAAAAAGTGGCCTTGTAAATCAAAAACATTCAGGAGAGGGAATTCCTGGCATTCCATGGTATCTGGTTATATTTTCTTACATTTCTCTAATAAGAAAAACACACTTCAGATGTGTTCTTGGTGAATGTTTTCACTTGTCTCATCTATCTATGCTGCCAAATGCAACCCAAAATATATTGGTCTTACATGCCTGAAGAACATCTACTGGATAGCTAACTAGTGCATCTGTAAAAGTGAACTTGGCACTCCAATGCAATCCCTGAATGTAGATTCAATTGTCAGCACCTCATTACTAACTGCTCTTTCCCTGGAATCATTTTTATTAAAATAAACTTATGCAATAGCTTTAAAACACAGAGTAGAATGCTGTAATGTAACCTATTGTGTTACATGTAATGTTCTCAAGTAATATGTTTGTTGTAAGGATCAGACTTTACATTTCATATAAATCATTGCTTTGTCCAAAAATGAAATTAAAATTCCGTACAAGTAACTCTTTAATATACACATTTTAAAGAGCTGCTTGGCAAGAATTTTGCTGTACCTAGTAGTGTACAAAATCCTACTCAGAAGCTTTCAATTAATTTGATTCATACAGTAACTCAGTCTGGCATTCTGCATAAGCTATCCTGCAGCTTGTAGGAATGAAACATTTTACTGAAACGTTTTGTTGGACTAAAAGGCAGCCAGTTGAAACTCAGACAGGACTAAGTGATGGTTATGAATATGAGAAAGTTTTAGGAAATTATTTGCATGCACTTTTTTCCTTCACCCCTGCACGGTTTGGCCAGCTGTTAGAGGAGCAAGAGTCAATTTTGGGGCAATGCTGGAATGATGGGCTGCTTTATTAGTGATCAAGAGGGCTAAAAAGGTTGTGATGTATCTGGGAAGCTTTTCAGCATCAAACCTGCTCTTTATTTTTTGAAGTAGTGTATGTCTACATCTGCTAATTGGAAAACAGGGTGTGTCAGGTCGCAATAAGCAATTCCACTTCTGAAAGTAGAAAGAATTTCACTTTTCAGTGATTTTTCTTTTGTTTGTCTTGAAGGAAGCAAACTGGCTTCAGCATTCATCTGGATGCTCAGTTGGTTTGTTTCTGGCAGTCCTCCAATTGCTGAGGTGTGCTTGGTTGTTTATCTGGATCAGCCTGCTTTTAATTGTTGCTCTGGGGTCTAAAGATCAGGTGCCACTTTTGTTTTTGAATGGTGGTGGACAGCTGGAATAACCTTTTTTTTTTTTTTTTAACTACATGACAATGAATCCACATGCTATTCAAGGCTATGCATCTTACCTTTCTACAGGAGACCCTTTGGAGAAACCTTTGAAGACTTCCAAAGAGTGTATTATGGTTGTGGGGGTGGGTGTGCAAGAGAAGAAGAGGAGAAGCACTCCTAGACCTGGTCCCATGCTGAGTCAGTACAGTCCTGAATATCTGTCAAGAAGTAGCCACACTACCATGTATTTGGAGCTGAAACTTGTTTTTCCAAGTCCAAGTATGATGCGTAGCTATCCACGGTGTCCCAGTATCACCATAATTGTTTAAGAGCCCCTTTAGTGCTACTGTTTGAATAATGGAAAAGTGTTAGGGAAGCTAAATGTTCTGTGACCTGTAATAAAGGCTCTTCCACAGAGATGACTGCTGTGAAGCTGTTGCAGAAGAGAGGCAACCTTACCTAATAGTTGAAAATTCTAACAGTATGTATTATGTGTTTTGAAATAACATAATGTAGAAAAGGAACAGACAGGTATCAGAGGAAGGACAGAGTTAAACTATTTTGAAGTGTCCTGACCACATCTTAGAGCTAGGACATTTTGCCCAGTGGATAGTTAATCTTCTTTTCTCTTTGCACAGAACGTGTTCAAAATCATGTCTGTATACAAGATGGAGCTTAGTGGATTTAATACTTCAAGGATTAGTATGACCTAAACATCAGTCAGCTTCTGTCAAAACCAGGCCTACTTTCCTGAGATGCATCTTGCTTGCTCTCCATTCTCTCTAAGTAAACTGCCATCTCCCTGTGCTTAGAGTGTCAGCAGACAGGGTTAAAATGATCCAACCTTGTGTTTGGTAAGTACGTTTGCTGTAGATCAAAAAGAGGAAGCCTTAAAAAAGATTAATAAAATCCCTCTTTTTATTGGTACACTTGACTTCCAGTAAAGTTTTTGAGATAATCCAACTTTTGAAAAAGACACACTGGAATTCATATATTTTAAGACAACCAGAGACATTTGGTTGCAGGATAATAATCATGCAAGATTATAGACTTCAGAGGTTCTTGAAGACGGTAAGTAGCTGTCATAAAAGGACTTCAGGCAAGGATGATGAACTGTTTCTTGTTGGTGCAATTGCCGGGCATGGCTTCTGTTCCAGGCTGTTTGCATGACTAATGCTTCCCTTTTATTCCTGCCTCAGCTTGGTAAGCAGCAGCAGCTCTGCATGGGTTCCTTTTCCTAACCCCTTACTAACCCAAAGTGCCTTTGTTTCCTCAAGACTTGCCTGAGGGTAACATCTTCCAACATTAGCATGAGGACAAAAAACATGTTGCAGTTTGCACAGTAGTCATGTAATGGTGTGAAACATCAGTGGCAGTCAGTTTTGTAGACTGTGAGTAGAGCTGGCTTCAGAAATGTATTTAGGGAGCGCCTGGTCCTTTGCCAGCCATTTCATGCTTGTGCTGTTGCTTCTTCCAGTAGTTCAGCTGGAGCAGCCTTACTTGCTTAGAGGAATTTTCTTCCCAACAAAAGATTTGATAGGTGCTGCAGAAATGTATTTTGTGTTCTCAGTGTTGCTGGTCACAAGCTTATACATGTAATAGAACAAGTCACTGTTGTAACTTAACAACAACAATCAATGTGGACTTCTGTTAGAGAGTTTATGTTGCTTGTGACAGTGATGTTAATACAATATTACAATTTTTGGGCTATATTTTTATTCCATCTGTGTACTTTTTGATGAATTTTTTTTACTCATTTTATTCTGATTACATAGCATTTTCTAGAAAGGCACAGTTAGTAAATTTTAAAATTTCTCTATAAAAGGAATTGCTAGTCACTCTGTAAATCCTCCAAATTAAACTCTGGATCAATATGGAGTTTATCTTCTTATCTTTTCTATTACTAAGGAATAAAGAAAAAAAAGTGTAGTTTAAGGAAGCTGCCTTTATGTTTCACATCATATAATCCAGTGGAATACTCCATATTATATTGTTTCCTTATGTTTCACCTTTTGTTGACCTTCAAGTTTATGGGTTCAAGTGGATATTAATGATCTTGGGAATAGCTAGAATAAACAGAACTCAAAGGTGATGAGAACCCATAGCTCCCCAAACTATTTGTTGGACTGGGTAGTTTTGGTTTTTAACACAGGAAAATGCTGTATTGACTGTGTATAATCAGATGAAACATTGTAGAAATGCTGTCTGTCTAGAGGATATCAGTTTGAAAATATATATATGTAAAATTCTATTTTAAAAAAAGTTCTAAATGTTTTCCAAGAAATTTTCACTAAGCAAGTGTTCTAGTATTAAGCTGAAACAGAAAGTTTGTATTACTAGTCTATGTAAATGGAACAGAATAAGAGGATTTATAAATCAGTTTTCAGATACTCTGTGTGCATATTTGCATGCATACATTTGTGCTGACTTTTATTATGGTAAAATACAGTCCACGAATTATTTTTCTGCTGGCTTGAATTATTTTTTTTTTTGGTTTAGTGCACACTGGTGCCATTGGTTTATACTATTATTCTTTGATATTGGAAGCAGCAATGAGTGGAGTTGCGTTACTTTTCAATAACATCATTAATGCACAGCTGCATTGTCTCATGTATGTGGTTATTAGCAAGTAAAGTTGTTTTGTGTCATAGATGCTACAGTGTATATGTTAAACTTTTTGGTTTTCTGAAGCCAAAAAGCTTATTGTATGTGTATCACAGCATATATATATATATAAATATGTCTCTATTTAGATCAACATGAAGCAAGACTGTGGTTAAAATGCTTGTCGTTACAAGTTTACATGATGCTTGGACTGAGGAAATGTTTGATAAAACTGAAGATGGTGGGTTTGGCAAGAGACAAACCTGCCTCAGATGGTGGTTGACCACACTCATCAGACTTGTGTACATATTCTAATTTATAACTATGGCCATCTGTAAAGTAGATACATGAATGAGCCAAAAAAAGTGAAGTTTCTCTTTTATTTTTTTAATAAAAAAAAAGGCAAAATATAGAATGCTATATTATCATTTACTTTTCTTAGGAGGATTTTTTCCCTTCTTTTTAATTAATTCCTGATGTGAACTGAATCCTTGCCAACGTTTTAATAATTAATTGTTAAATTTTATTGTCATTCAGTTCACCTGCGGAACCAAAAATATGTCAAATTTTAGGAGTCTGATTTACTGTCCATTATCTGTGAGGGAGGGAAAAAGAATTTAGCCCAAAGCAAAGAGCTTTGGGTAAACAAAGAACTTGTGGGACAGTTTGGGGTTGCTGTGTGTTTGTTGTGTTTGTAAGTACCTCCTGAACTGTTTTGTTTTTAAGTTTTCCCATGCTCTACTGATAACAGGGAGCATATTTTTTCCTGGTTTGGAGTATAGCAGTCATGATTTTATTGGGGCACAGTAGTTTGTAATGAAATATAGCATTTTTGCAACTTTAAATGCTAATGTTGTTTAAAAGCTGTTTTGATATCACTCTTTCACAATTCTTGTCTGTCTGAAATGAAATTGTGATTTTGTGTGTTCTCAGGGTATTTTAGACCTTGCTACTTATGTTCATGCAAATCCTGTTCCATACTTCATATGCTTCTTTGTAAGATGAATGAAAACTTATTCTGTCATGATACTCAGTAACAAATTCAAACAATACTTTCCTATTACTGTTGGTCTTAGTCACTGGTTGTGTCTGGTGAATCTTATTTTCTCTTCTCCTAATGTTAATTAGCAGTCTGTTTTATCATCTTTTGTCTGAAAATGATATAAGTTAATAATAAAAGTTAACTTGACTGGGTGTACAGCATTGCCCTGCAGTGTCAGTATCTGTAGGTATGCCTTTATGCATCTAAATATTATAGGTTGAATATAATAACTTGTTACTGTTTCCTCTCTTATTGCTGTGTTTTAACCAACTTTCCCCTTGTGCACTAGACAGTGTACCCTTCATTTGTTAGCCAGAGCTTTCCAAGAGTAACCACTGTGCTCTGCCTGTTGGATTTTTTTTATGGCCATGTTGAGTCAGCTGTAGACAAAACCAGTAATGAAGGAAAACGTGGGCTGTATCCTGTGGAGCTGCCTGGAAGTTGCTCCCAGCTGTCAAGGAGTAGGCAAAGCAAGTTCTCTGCTTCCCACTTTGGTTTGCAACGTGATTCTCTATGCTGGCTCAGTGTTACTGGCACAGGGAGATCCATGCCAAGGTGAAAACAGGGGAGAGGAGGCAAAATATTATGAAACTTTTTGACTTCTAGTGGCAAATTTTGTCTTTTTATGAACAAGTCTATGTATTAATCCAATTAATACTGTACTTCCTTGGTATTTATATCTGTATATTGAACTATAAACAGTGAGCTGAACAATAAACTCATGATATAAATGTGTTACTTCTCACCCTTATTATTACTACAGATATTTCAGGTAATCCAGAGGAGAATCCATTGTAGAACTGTGTGGCTGATCAGCAGCTCCCAGTTTTGCTCACAGCACTTTAGCCTTGCTGGCTACAAGCTGATTTCCAACACTTCAAATATTATTTCAGAACTGTTTTTAAAATGCCTGGCAGCTTCTGTTTTATACATTAGTTGTTTAAAATAAGTGTTTTAAAATAAATTGATGGCAAAAGGCTCTTAAGAATTTAGTCTTATTTTAATGATTTTTTTCCTGTATCTTTAGAATGGGATTATATTTTTAATTAAAAATTTATGCTGCTTGTGTCTTGCAGAAAAGTAATTCTATAATTTGATAATGAAATTTTCTTACATGTAATAAATAGTATTTTGGGCATATAGGATTATGCTCCAAAGTATTTTAATGGTACAGAAACATTTATATACTAGGAAATACTCCTAGAGTAGATGTAGTAAATAGCAAAGTATATCACATTGGGAAGGCCTTTAGTTTTCTTTTGGGGGAAGTTCAATAGTTTGCAGAACTAACAATATAGAAAATTCATTTATGTGAGCCTTTCTGTTGTAGGACTTGATTTATTTTTTGCTTAAATATCTCATGAAGCACTGAAATATCTTCTGAACTTTGCAGTGCACTTTAATTGACAGATTAATTTATCATAGCTTCTTTCATCTATTTTTGTAGTGAGATTATTTCTTTAAAATTCCTGTTTGCAGTGTGGAAAAATGCAAATCTCAAGACCTTATGCGTTGTTGAGGCAGAAAAGTTGGTGTTTTAACAGCACTCCCCATGACCTTTAGTGAATCAATTGTTTTATCAATCAAATTATGCTAGTATGAGTTAATTAATTAACTTGATCTTGATGTGACACAGCCTTCCTGGAGTATATGCAGAAAGGAGAGAGAGGAAAGAAGGGTCTGTATAAACACCGCATGCAAAAGCTGAATCTATCAGCCTGCCATTAGCCCTTTATCTAAGAGGCTCTTGGCGTATAAATCAAACAATAACCTCTCTGTTTTGACTCTGTGCCAAAGTATACAGCCACAGTTGAGTCTAGGACAGATTACACCCTCCAAGTGGCTTGAGGGCTTGGAGTGAAACTGGGAAATAACCATTAAATTATTCAGAAACATGTTTATGTTATTTAATGTTGGCTGTTGGACTTTATTATTTTTTTTCTGGTACGATTTGTATGTTCTAATCGTAAAAACCAGTACATGGAGGCATTTTAACATACATCTAAGTGAGAATGTGAGAATAATGTTTTAAGTTGAAGGGCTGTGAAGAGCTTATTTTTTAAAATGTTTTGTGTGTTATGCCACATTGCAATATTTTTACTAATCTATGACGAAGGTGGTAATATCCATGCTCCTGCAGTTTTCTTCAAGCACAATACAAATACGACATTAGGTTTTTGTTTACTTTTTTTCCTCGGGTTAGGATGGATCAGAAAATAGTTCAAGTTTCTACTGTCTGAGGGGCATTTAATTAGACTAAGCTGAACTTCCAACTACAGAATGTCCTCCAGCAGAATTACAGTCCACTGCTAAGGACCACTTTAAAACTTATTTATTTTACTTTCTGAGAAATAAATAGATTTAGTCCCTTTTGAGGATATGCAATTTACATTTATCTAAAAATAAAAATTTTGAGGATTTTGTGTTTTACTGCTGAATCTTCAGTTGAACACATTGGCTAGCCCATCAAGTACATGTGCTCGGAATGCACACAAGTCACAGCCATGCTAGAAACTGAACTCCTGGAAATACTGATAGCTGTTTCTGTATGGAAAAATTTTGGGTAAATTGTATTGGAGCCATTTGGTCACTTTTAGAAGGGTGAAATTAAGAGCAGATTCATTCTCTGAGCCCAGCTGTGTCCTGGGAGCATGGCGATGTGAAGGTCAGCTCTTTTCATCCACACGACATTCCCTGCAGCTTCCCCACACGATCCTGTGACCTGAAGCAGCTGCTGTTTAGGGGAGGGTGTTCCACATCTCGTTCGTTCTTTCCAGTGAGGGGCTACTGTGCAAGGAGTAGGGTGCAGCCAGGGACTTGGCCGTCCCCACCACAGTTGTCATGCTGGCGCTTGTCCCCAGGAATCCACAGTATATCCGGTGTAGCCTTGGCGCAGCCTCTGCTGTCTCGGGAACAGCAAGGCAGTTGGAGGAGGGAGGATGTCTCTTGATACATGGCCCCTCTCTCCAGGCTCATGACCAGATTATTGCATCTTATCGCAGGCTTGTGCTTCTCTTTGGTTTATCGGTATTCAAATGACATATTGCCAGCAATGGATTTGTCCTTTGTAGTAATGGTCTTCTGACCACCTGGTGATGTTTTTTGAAGTGCTGTGCACTTAGTGTGGATGTTTTATTGCCTTTAAACAAATGTGCTATTGCAAAGGCAATAGTTGGCAGCACGCTTACTTTTCTTTCTGTTTTGTTTTTTTTTTTCAGCAGTCACTCAGTTTTGGGCAGCTTTGTGGTATTAATGACACTTTAATTTAATCTCTACTGAATTTTTCCCTTCTCCCTCCCTCTTGTGAAAATATACAGGCACAGCTGAGACAGCTGAGCTATAAAGCTACATAGATGAAAGGTGAAAGTTTTGCCGATACAGTAACCACAGAATCTGTCACGTGTTGAGACTATCACAATTTTCTTTCTGATTTTTTTTTATCTGGTAAAGTACATGACTTTGTTATGCTGAAATTCTGTCATTTCAGTTGATTAATTTTTGAAGCCCTCTCAACAGTTATTTTCTGTCACCTATTCAGAGCCTGTGTCAGCAAATTGCTCTTTGAAATCCTGTGCCCTTTGCCAGGTGTAGAAATAACTACATTTGCTTATTCTTCCTTCCTTAGTATATTGCTTGTATGATGTTCTCCACCTGGTTATTTGCTTTTTCTGATGTTGGCTGTGCTTTCACCTGACTCCAAGAGGTTTAAAACCGAAGAAAAACTGTACAATTTTTTTTTTCCCTTTATTAATTTGAACTAGGGGAGATCTGGGAAGAAAACTGTACATAGATACTGATTTCTCAATTTGGCCTTTGAAAAGGTTATGGAAGAGACTCTTGACCTGTTTTTCAGTAAGCCTGGGAACATGGTAAGGGTTACATGTAACTGAAAGAAATGCCAGTGTTTTATAAGGAGAAAACAGGATGACCTGAACTTGTCCTGTTAGGCAAAGAAGTCCAGAAAGAAGTCCAGACAAAAATCCAGTAATAGATAAGGTACATGTCAGTTTTATGTTCCTTGACTGGAAATTAGATCACATCAAAGTAATTTACAGTGGCTTGCCAGAGACTACTGATGTGGCTGATAATTTTGGTGATTATGGTAGGCTGCTTGGACAAGAGTGTTTGACTTGTTCAAATATATTGGCAAACTAATATTATAATAATTGGCAAATTAATATTATAAGGCAAACTAATATTATAAGCCCCCCATTCCTAAGGGGACTAGGAATGGACTATTTGTGTATCTGAAAACGTAATTGTAAATGGGGAACACTTAGTGATTGAATGGACCTATTTTCTAGTATAGGCTTATTGCTTCTTGCCCTTTTGCTCTTGCATTACAGACCTGGAAGACAATATTTTAATAATTTATAAATGATAGACAAGACCTGGAGCAGTAAGGGAAGTAAATATCTTTCTGTACAAAGCACTAGTCATTTCAGCCAAGGGTAAAATTGTGGTGCATTGGACCTTCTAGGGAGGTGCCCCCAGGTGCAGTTCTGTAGTCAAAGACTGAAGTCTTTGACTTTAGTTTTGCGTCTGCTCTGAGAGTTTGTTCTCCATTGACTAGCAGTTGATTTCACCTACTTCCAGACTACTGCTTCCGGCTTGGTGATAGCACATCTTGGTGCCACCAACCTCCCCTGTTCTCCCCAAATATGTGCAAAATTAGTAGCTTTGAGACAGCCTACAGATGATCACAGGTAGGTGGGGGCACTTTGTGTGTCAGATAAACTTGGCAATATTGTCCTTCCAGGACTAGACCAGACCAGATCAAAGGAATAAGTTACAATTATTTTAACAGACACAAGATTAGACATTTGATTATCAACTTGTAAATGTCTAGATGAAGCAAATTAATGTAGTGATCTGAACTGGGTTGAAAAATAACCAACTTTTTCCTGTCTGACTCAATCCATAGTCCCCCACAGAACGTGTTGCTGAAAGGCGTTCCATGGGAATGAGAACGAGCTCCCCTACAGTGAGTGTTGCTGAAGCTAGCGCACCGTCACCAAAAGAACTGCTTACCAAACTGCACCCTTATTTCTGCTCAGGGCTTTGGCTTTGTAGCCCTGGCATCTTGCTACCATTGAACAACATTCTTTGATCTTTCCTTTGGATATTGTAAATTTGGAAAGCCAACTAGTTAGCTACTTCATGGCTAAACTGTTCTATTACTGATTTTTATTTTTCCACCTCTCCTATCTTTAATTAAAGAAAGTGTGCCTCTGGAGACTGCAAATTGGAGCTGCTTTGAAGCACCTGCACCAGATGATTTGGTCCTTTTCCCCCCCTCTTTGTCTTCATGATTCAGCTTTGAAAACTGCATGCAAATACCAGTAGGGAAGCTGCATCTTTTAGTTGTCTAGGTTTCTTCCTCTTTCTTTATATCATTCTTTATTATTGTTTTAAAGTATGAATTATGTGCAGTTAAGTGTTAATTAGTTTTGTAACAGAGAATGGCTCATTAAAAAAATGTGTGTGTGTGTATGAGGGGAAGGGAGAAATTTGCAATTATCAAATGTCTGTCAAAGACTGCTTTATATATATAGAATGGTATAACTGTGTCTGATGGGGCTTTTCAAAGACTTCAGCTTTATATCTGGACATAATGCAGTATTTTTGATTAATAAACTTCCAATTTTCTACCAGGTAACTGCTACACTTGTTTTTATTAAATTCTGTTTTCAGAGATGACTGGTTAATAGGTACAATGACCATAACAATTAAAGGAAGGGACAGGGTATCAAACCCGTGAGCAAAACTCCAAATTTGTTGGTGAAACTGGTTAATCTCAAAGGCCCCTGAATTTTAGTGTTCTCTTTGTCAGGCTTGCAGTGCCCTGCAAAACATTTTGTAATAGAAATGCACAGAAGTGGGCACTGTAATATTTACCTAATTTTATGACATTTATTTTGAAGGGTGGTTTTGAGTTCCTGAGCTGCACTGTAGTATAACTGTAAAGAATTTATTTTTTCTCAAGGAAAAACTCATTCTTCAGACGATATCTTTAAGGGTTTTGTAATGCATAAAATATTTTAAAAACCCCGAAGTATTTAGTTTCAGAAAACTACTTTCAGAGTGCAGCGGTTCACTAGATAACCTGTAAAATCAATAAATAAGTCTTGGGAAGTCAAGGAATGTAAGAGAAAAGAGAAATTTGAATTGGGGTACTGAATCCCATACAAATCACTGATCACCAGTGTCACCGGATTAGGGCATTTGGACCAACGCAGAGGAACTCAGATGAGAAAAAGAGGAGGGGAAGGGCACCATGACAGGGGCAGGAAGGCAGTCGAAGACAAATGTCTCACCAAAAGGGGAAGATAAGATAACGTATTGTCCAAGTGTTAGAAATCTCTAAAAGGAAAATGTGCTAACTTCTCAGATCAGGCAGGAGGCAATACCGAGGCCCTGTACTGCATCCTACTGACTCATTCCCAGCAGTCGTTCCTGTCTTCTCACTGATGAAGGTTAAGAATGGGCAGTGTTTCAAAGCAAAAGCCCTTCTCGGAACGGTTAATAGAGGGGGAACAGGAAAAGTGCAGCAGAAAACATAGAAGTACTTTTGTGGCTCTTTTTCCCCATTAAAAAAAAAAAAGACTGGGTTTAGGAACTGTTGCTTTCTCTGTGTTGATCTAGTCAGTTGACTGTGTTAGCTATTGATATATATTCATCTCATCCTGTTTATATATTGTTTTATATATGATACCTAAACCACCAGGTATTCTGCAAAGCAGTGGGAAGAAAAGTGTCTACAGAAACTTGGTGGATTACACAGAGATGCAAGCATGCAGAAGTGTGGTTGACTCCCATCTGCTTTTAGGCTGTACCGCAGTTGTTTTGCTTTCTGCTATTTTTGGTGTATTAAAGCAGCCCTCAGGGATCCCTCAAACTTTAGTCCTTGGGATTAAAGAAAACCTACTGTGGCTAAAGGAGGAAGAAAGAAATTATAAAGCAAAAAGCAAGTCAACACCCCTCCCTTTTTTTTTTCTTAAAGCATTAGTGTGACTTATTCATATATTTTTAGGTTTTTGTTTAGTTTAAAGTATTTAGTCTGTTATTTTGGAGGGGTATTATAGTTTAAAATATTAACAAGTAGAAGTACCAGCTGAAACAGGGACTTGTAGTGATTATACAAATATAGTGCATGATGCTTTCAAAGACCTTGCTGTCTAAAGTGATAGGACTAATCAACACATGCTGTGGAAAGGGAGAGCAGAAAGCAAGGATAACAGCTGGAAAAATGGTGTAACCTTATGTACAATCTGACTTTTACTGAGGTTTATAGATGTTTTGGGGATGAATTTTCCACACTTTATTGTTTGCTAAATATCTTTATGAAGTATGGGAGTAAGAAAGATGAAACTACAGAAACGTGCAAAATTGCCTGTTTTCCTTTGTTTGAAAGGCTTAGCTCCTGACATCTGTGTTTATGTGAGACTCTCTGCTTATATTTTTGGTCATGAAGAGAATTGTGAAAATAAGAACAGATTAAAAATCTTGAAAAGAAGCTTGAGTTTTCTTCCAAGTAGGGAAAAAAGTTTTTTTAACACTAGCTTCCTGCTCATTTAGGCCCAATTCCTGGTCTCTCTCGGTTTGATATTGCAACTGCATGTTCAGGAATGGATTAGTTAACAGGCAAGGCAGTGGCCTTGTAAAATTCAAATCTGAGGCACAGTTGTAAATGACAGTGAGACATACCCTGTGAACAGGATCAATAGGCTGCATTTAAAAGTGATGCCGGGTGGGGAGGACTGCATGGTAATTGAGTAGATAGTGTGTAAAAATAGCATACCTGAGGATCATAGAATCATAGAGTCATTAAGGTTAGAAAAGACCTCCAAGATCATCAAGTCCAACCTCTGACTGAGTACCCCTATGCCCACTAAACCATATCACAAAGTGCCACATCTGCTTGGTTTTTGAATGCTTCCAGGTACAGTGACTCCACCATTTCCCTAGGGAGCCTGTTCCAATGCTTGACAACCCTTTCCATAAAGAAATTTTTCGTATTGTGTTGAAGCATCTAGTTGCTTTGGAAATATGTTCCTTATTTCTTGCACTATTGTATGTTAAATATCAGTGTGTATTTTCTTGTGAGGAATCCCTTTGGAGCTGCTGCCCATGAACAGTTGCAGCAAAAGTGCTCAGATCACACTTGGCGATGGAGTAGAGGGATTTGCTGCAGATGCCCTGGCTGCTTCTGGGAGGTGCTGCCTCCTGCCCCTGTTACTGGAAATTTAATTTTTAAATTTCATTTAATATTTAATTTTAATCATTTAATTTTTTTCTTAAAGCATAGCAGTAGGGTGAAATTTGCTCTTCCTAGTCATTTATGATTAGTTCAGAAGAAGAGTAACTCAACGCTCTTCCCATGGTCCTTCCACCCACTCAGGCTTTGACAGAGGATGTGGGTTTCTGGGATGTCTGGAGTGGGGTTTGCAATCCTCTTACCTGATGTGGGAGACAGCTCAGATTTGCTAAATACAGCCCTGATGTTGCAACGGAGCATAAGCACAGCTGCTCTGTAACGGCTATCAAATGAATTATTGGGGGGTCTTATTTTCCATGAAACAAAGCTTGTTTTGGCATTTTTGTAAGCATGTTGTAAATTACATCAAAACATGTTTAGGAGTTAAGTGTCTCCTGAAGAAAAAACAGAGGGAAGCCTTTTCTTTAAAATAGAAAATAAATAAATAAAAAAAATTCTACACGGTTAATCTCAATGTGTGGCTTTAGCCCCAAGCAAGGGTTTTTCGTCCCTTCTCCTCCCCTGCCACTGAGAAAACACTGAATTCATTCACACCAGCAACAAATGCAGTTTCCTGGAGGAGAGAGAAGACTGACAGGGAACTGAGTGCAAATGAGCTACATAAAGGCCTAATTTAAGTTTAGCAACAGCAACAATAAAAAGGAATCTCTAAGTACAGCAATCACAAGGACAGTTACATTCTGCTATGCGTTATCCTTTTCATGTATGGAGAATCCATGAATCCAAAGTGTTGGAAGTTCATCAATTCATACCAACAACCTTCAGAATTGGAAGTACTGGCTTTGGGATTTAAATTCTCATGATGAAGCTAGAGCCTATCCTTTCCATAGCTTTTTGGTAGCTGAAGAAGTTTGGACTGTTTCTGCAGTTCCTATGGTTAAACAGTAGTGGTTACTTTGAGGATTACATGCTTAATTATTATATGTGAATTCTAATGCTTTATAATTGGCAGCAAAAAAATCTAGCTTCTTTTCTCTAAAACTGTAGCAACTATTCTGGTAAGAATAATCGAGGTTTTATATCACTTTATTTTTGCTTGTATCCTGCCCACCTCAGAGATTACTGAAGCACTCATCTCAAAATATAAATGTTGTCTTAAGCCTACTCCATTATTCAAGCAATGTTTAGTGTAACCCTGTCATATTCTTATAGTGATCCAGCTGCCAAAGCTCTCTGGGAGTCCTTCATGAACCTCAAACAAAAGGAAGCTGTGATGGAGGCCAGGAGACACCTCGTGGAGGCTGCAAGCAGAGAAAATTTACCTATTAAGATGAGCATGGGTGAGTAATGTGACATAGCCTTCCTGACATAACCCTCTTGGAGAAAACTCACCCATCCTTGGTTCACCCCCATCCTTGTCAACAGATTTCAGGTGAGCATTGTGGCTACCATAGGATCTTTCTGGTATATAAGTGAGACACAATTTAATTTTCTTTTAAATACAACAACCTTAAAAAGATCAAGAGCCATGAAGAAGCAATGGGTTTCTAGAAGGAGGGTTTTAAAGGCGTAGGCAAATGGTTAGCAGTGCTACTTGTCTGTATTTTGCAAAGCATGAGAATTTAGGTTTTCTTAAAAACCCAGCAGGATTTGTGTCCTGAAAGCAGGCATTGTAAATAGCAATTGATAGAAGTTGTGCAGATCTTACATATGATTACTTTATATAGGTAGTAGTTGCATTACACAGGTAGTGAGTTTTACATGAAGACTGCCGGCTCAAGAGAGTTTAAGCTGAAAAACACGTCTAGACACTCTTTAAACCTGAATTCTTCAAAATGTTAGAGATACAGATTAAAACATAATGACTTTCAATAGCTCTTTTAGAACCTCATTCTTGTTATATACCATACTCAGTGATATGCAGGAATTGATATAATGTTAGTTTTATAAAAACTGGTATTGCTCTGTACAGCAGTATTTTTCTGTACTGTATGTGCTCTTGGGACTATTTTATGCTGAACTTTTCATCAAGAGAGAAAGGTCCTCATAGAATAAGAGATTTTTATCTGTTACTCCAGAGTAAACTGCCAAGATATTCTAGAAGAATTAGATGTACAGCCAACTAATGAACTCTTAACAACTATAACATGAAATATATTTTATGGTCTTTACAAATACCTGGTAGATTATTAATCAGAAATTCTAAATTTATGTAACATTAATGCTGTAAGCTGTTTTAAATAAATGGAAAAGGAGCAATTGTGAGAGGGCTATTACAAATTTGTCTGAAGGAGGCAAGGGACAGTAAAGAATAAAATCCTGTTTAAACTTTCAATGTACCTATCAGTATTCACCATAATAAAGTTAAGAAACCCCCATGTTGTTCTATGACATGCACCATTAAAAAAATTATTATTAACGTGGAAACTCATCTTTGTTATAAAAGTAATTACTTCTTTTCTTTGAGAGGCAACAATCCATCTATGACCTTTGCTCCTTTGTGTGAATGATTAGATTAGCCACCTTTTCTTCTGTATCTCCTTCCTGTGGTATTCAGTGAAGGCTGCAATAACCTGGTTCTTAATCATAGTAGGTGACGCTTACAGATGGCAGTCTAAATGTCTAATGTATGCAGGCCCAATGTAGTACCGTACAGAAACATTTAGGAGTTGATGGTGAAACAAATTTCTGATTTTTTTGTCTTGTTTTTTTTGAAATGTAGCATAAACTAATGTTTATGGAATTTTATTCTTTTGTGAATTGTATATTTATCTTTCACTAGTATCATAATCAGTTGTTAACTTTGTAGTTGAACTTCAAAGGGTGAAATAAAATTTGAGGCAGTCTTGTAAATGATAAACATGGATAAAATGAGAAAGAAAGAAAGGAGGGCACTACAGTCACCAAAATAAAAAATTCTTATTGAGCATAAATGCATAAACCCCAAAACTCACACCCAGATGTCACACTGTGTGATGGCATGTATTTATTAATGACTTTTTAAAACAGATCTGCATTTTTACAGCATTCACTACTTGTTCATCGTGCTACAGAACATCTTAGTTCTCTGTCAGGAAGCTGAAAATTGTGTTGTTTATCAATTGCTGCATTTGCTGAGAAAAAATTCTTGTGGCCTGTTCTGGTCCTGATTGCAGTGTTTTCTTGAAAGGCTCCTTCCACTGCAGCTGTGATATGAGGCAACATTGGCTGGAGAGAAGGGAAATGCTTTCACTCTGCTCTGTGCTTAGACTTGAGTTTTTATGATTTTACCTCAGGTTCTGCATGTATTGGAAGATCTCAGTGGATTGCACATTGGTTTTCCCAACACTTAGGATATTTTCTGAGTTTTTTATGGCTCTAATATTAAATGTCAGAGAGTTTTTCTAGCATGAAAGTTTCCTCTTACTCTCTTTACTAAGACTGGCTGTGTCAGATGGTTAGAGTATTTTCCTTACTACTACTTTCTGGCTTTTTTTCCCCCTTGGAAATAAGGAGTGAATTACATTTGAAAGCAAAG
The DNA here is from genome assembly GCF_003984885.1 of Neopelma chrysocephalum. Taxonomy (NCBI): domain Eukaryota; kingdom Metazoa; phylum Chordata; class Aves; order Passeriformes; family Pipridae; genus Neopelma; species Neopelma chrysocephalum. The sequence goes on along the minus strand of NW_020897700.1, from coordinate 2,515,598 downwards.
CTTTGAATTACATATGGTGTAGCCAAGCCCTCCTGCAGTGGCCACCTGCCTGATAAACCGCATCACATGTGACACTGGCAGCATGGGAACCCTGTGAAGCAATTGGAAACTCGATTCCATCCTGTTTCCATATTTTCAGTGTAAAGAAAATAAATTCAGTTGTTTTCTGGGCTTTGAAAGGCTGCTCATTGCTCTGAGGTGTGCATGTGCTTGCCCATGTTTCCCTGCAAGCAATGTGCCTGATGCCCAGCTTTCCTCTTTCTCTGCCTGGCTGCGTGTGGCAGGAGCTCTGACAGTTGTGGGAGGACACAAAGCTCAAGTTTTTGCTTTCTGGTATCTTCTGAATGTGTCTGCCTCCTCCTGAGAGGGAAGGACAGTAGGAAAACTGTTGAAGGGGACTTATGTCTTCTCTCCAACACCTCTAAATGTCTGCAGGCCACTGGGAACTCCATCTACTTCCATTGAAATCAGCAGGAATGGAGAGAGGAGAGGAGTTCTGAGGAAGGAGAAGAAAGAGGAAAAAAGGAAACAATTTTGATCACATTTTTTGAACTGGGTATATTGGAGCATTGCTTTCAGATGTTCTTGATGTGCATATCCATATTAGTTGTATTAAGGAAAGTGGTAATGGAGGTGTCTGAAAGTTCTGTTGATTGTTTCAGAAGGAGTCTGTGGAAAGAAGGTGGTTGGAGTTGTAAGTTTTGGTGGATGGATTCTTGGAGCAAGCACAGTTTCAAATTTAGGACAGTCTCCTTGACATTTGTAAATATAGCAGGATTCTGACTTTTTTTCTGTAGCTCTGTCATACTCAGGTTTTCAGGTGGACCATTAAGTGGTCTTATACAATCTTCAAGGAAGGTTTGGGGTTTTTTTGTTTCTTTTTTTCCTTCCATGTATATCTGAGAAAAGAGCATATTTTATCTGTCACTCACTTTGTGAATGAAAGAACTATGTTGTTGTTACAAACTTCATTAAGTGATGGAAGGTTCACTGCAAGCATTTTAAAATCCTATTTCTTTTTGAAAGAAGAATTGCAAGTCTTAGGAAACTGCATCACAGAGGGAGAAAAAACGCCAAGTGTTGGTCCATAAAACCAGCTAGAACATAAAACTGTGGAACTGCTTTCCCCTTTATTTGCAGAACAAAACCTGAGCTGCATAGCTATGGAGCATATTTGATTTTCTGATGTCAGCCCTGGAGAAGGCAGGCATGAGCATTGTGCAGAATTCCAGCCAGCACAAAAGCTTTACATGTGCTACATCCGGTTTACATACTGCTTAATTAGTTTAATCCACAAATATATAATATGAGTATAATGGTTTTTAAGATGTAATTTCCTTGGAGTTGAGTAATGCTGTCAGTATTGACTTTTGGAGAGTATTTGTTTGATATTGCTTACTGTGGGCACATGGACATTTAACTCCTTCTTTACAGGATGAAACTATGTTACTAATATAGTAGTTACATCTAAGTTTTGCTTTAACCCTTTCAGCAAGCTACATTTCTCAAAACAGTATGTGTTTGCGTGTAAACAGGTGGAGCTGTCCTATTCTAGATGCAATTTAAATAAAGAGGTACCAAAATATTCCATGTCAATCTATATATACACACAAACACTGTAAAAAAACCCTAAAGCCAATAAACAAGGCTTTTTAAGAACTACATTTTACCTCTGAGGTAGTTGCATTTGTGTTTTAGATACCTAGGTGAATGCTGATAAATACTTGATAAAATCTGGTCAGATATCCCATTGTGTAGGTGTGAGTTTGTAGGTGTAAATTATTTTGGCATAATAAAAATCCTGGTATTTAAAACAATGTATTTTATTTAAACAATTAAATATTTTTTTGAAAAGCTATTTGGACAACCGTTTAGAGGATTGTCTTAATAGTTTTTTTGTGAGATTTATAGCACTGTTCTAAATTCAAGTGAGATTGCAGATACTGGATGGGGATTACTTCTGCCCACCTCTTAGTAAGTGACTGTAAGAGGCTGCTTTGAGGCAGTGGAGAGGTTGCTGCTTTTTACATTCCTCTACTTCCTGTTCCATTCTTCACAGGACTGATGCATATCTTAATCATCCCCAGAGCATGGCAGCCTGTGAATCTCTCCTTTAAAGCTTTGCTGTTAGCATAGTCCTTGGCAGCGGTAGAAACTTTGCTACTATTGTTCTTTTGTGGCTTTAGCAACACCCTTGCTCTTCTCTCTGAAAAGAGCACAGTAAACCCTGATCAAGTCTGAATTCCTTTATTGTGTCTTTTCACTGGCATGGAGACTGATGAAAGTCAAAACACTGGTATAATAACAGGAATGAAGTGCATTGTGCTGTTACACAAACCCTTGTTAGCAAAAGAAAAGCCATTAGATTTCTTTCCATTTGAACTGTACAAATACAGTTTTAAAAACCAATCTGACTATAAATTTAGCAAAGCCTCAGTCTTTGTGAGGTAAAAAAGAGTACTGTGACTTTTTCAGACTTTTTTGGGTTGGTTTGTATGGATTGAATTGAACTCTGAAATTGGTTTGGGTGGATATGGGAAGATGCTGACATTTTAGTCTAGAGATACGAAATAACATTTTGAGTTAGAACAGTATGTTAAAATGGACTGGAAAATCTAGATCAATACTTTATCTAAAAACATAAATTTTTGTGTTTTTTTAATGAAAAGTTGCATTGGACTGTAATGATGTTTAACCTGCTATTTGTTCTTTACAAAACCAGTGTAAAAATATTCAATACTCAATACCATTAATGCCTGGAATAAGCTTTTGGGATAAAAGCTACCTGCTTAGAAAATGAGCTAATAAAGTAGATAAGCACATATGTATCTTTCTAGATAGAACAAATCTGATCTCAGGTATCTAAAATTCACCCTGGCCAACCATTAGGACAACTCTGTGATAGAGACAAGTAGTAAGACAGTATCAGTCTGAGTTTGAGGTTCTTACAAGGGAATAGAAGGCAGATAATTATTGCAGAGCTCGATGTGGTCTGCAGGGTGTTTGAATCCATTCTGCAGCATGTCTCTGGGTGATGGGTACCTGGATAACAGCTGGGCTTGGGAGACACTATAGCCCCCCACTTTGCAGAGAGGACAACATTTTGTAGAGTGGTTCTTGGGATGTTTGTTACATGTCTGTGATGCCTGTTTACCTGGTCTCTAAATTCTTCGGGAGACCAAGCTGCAGAATCAGTGAGGCAGTTTCCCTCCAGGTATCCTCATGAAGCAAGTGGCTTCCTGTACCAACTCAACTGAGACAGGCCTGACTGAGGAGTCCCAGGGGACCCCTGGTGGTCTAGTGGTTAGGATGCGGCGCTCTTACTGTCGCAGCCCGGGTTCAGGGATACTCCCCCGGGCAGATGGAGCTCGTCGGCCCTGTAAGGCCATCCATCTAAGAGAAGGTCACTCTAAACAAACCTACGTCCTGAGGACCTCACTGCCATTGTCCAAGCTCGCTTGGCCCCGGCAGATGAACCTTAGGATTAAAGGGTGGGCTCAGTTCAGCGCATGCTGTGTCTCACCTAAAAAATCCATTGTGCAGGCTGGAAAGGTAAAAGACCTTTCCCAAAATCTTCGTTCACAAAGACTGGCCGTACTTAGGTCTCACAGTGCTGCTCCAAGGGCTCCCTGATCTTCTCAGGGCACTTTTCCAAGGAGAGGGGATGCTGATTTTCTCTGACCTGAACTCTTTCCATTGTGCAGCCTGGATCCTGAGCAGGCGGTTCCTGAGTTAAATTAGTCTGCTCTTTGTCTCATGAAAAGTAACAGAAGTCCTGCAGTGTAGGACTTTCTAGCCAAGTGGTCTTGTTTTTTCCTGCCTATTGCAATACTAAGTTCCTGATTTCTCCCTGTAGTGCAGCTAAAAACGTAGTCTTGACCTGAAGCAAATGTTCCCAACCTCACTGATGGTCAATATAGCAGATGTTTTGTTGCATCACTCACCCCCAGAGGCTGGAAGGCTTTTTGCTTCTCAGTGTGCTAAATGTTTTTGAAGTCTTTGAAGTGTTTCTGTAAGTTTTGGATATGTTCCTATTTGGGGAGCTTCTATATAGGTCTTTGCATTCCTGGGGATACGGGGATACCATGAGTATAATGGGGTTAAGCTTTCCCTGATAACTGTTGATGAAGATGGTCTCTGAATAGTAATTACCACATTGAGAGCTGTAGAAAGAAATTGATATTATGGCAGTTTCACCTTGCAGTGCTACATCAGGCTGAAGTTCAGGGATTCGACCCTGTTGAGGGTTCACCTAACTAAATAGATCCCATCTTCAGATAGTCATTTGGGTTTACCAGTCTAGGACAGAAATGTTGCTCCAAGCTCCAGATGTTTAAAGAGTATGAAGCCTTCTGCTGTTTTTCTTAAGCAACTAAACTTTTTAGATAATCTCTGTAACTCATTAGATGTAACAGAAAAGATGAAGGACACTGGTATTCCCACCAATAAATTTGTCTGTTTTTCAGGAGATGTGACAAAATAGCTGAGATGGAGAGAGATTCAGGAGCAGAAGCTTGGTTTTCATCAGTAAGTGACACTGCATTTGTGTGTAGTGTTGTTTAGAAGCATCACCAGCCGAAGACCCATCTTTGCACTAATCATTATATTTCTTTCGATGGTGGGCCAATTAATTTTTTTTTCACTCTCACCTGCCAATATTCAGAGTGGCATCTTTGAGAGCACAAAACAATTACTCAAAAGAAAAAACAAACATACCTTAGAATAGCTGGAACTATGTGAGGTGTGATGCCCATATGCATATTTTGCAATTTATCCATCCCTTCTTTTTTCCATCTAGCACATGTAGGTTCCTATAGTTGAAAGAAACGTGATTTATGAGGAGTAAGTACTTATGCTCTTCGAGTGAATCCTGTGCAGGTTGAAGCATGAGTGTAGTGTTTACTGGGCTTGGAAATAGCTATTGATGTGGAAGCAACAGTGTGACAGAAGCTTGGTGGTAAAGAGTAGATAAGGCAGTGGCAGAAGGCTCATTTTGAGAGCACAGACATACATCCTTTCTTATCAAGGATCCCAGAGAAAGAATTATGTAAATATGAAGTTGATTGAAAAGGCTTGGCAGAAGGTTTGCCCTTTTTGGTGACTGCTTCTATCATAGCACAGAATGAGTGGTATCAACCAATAGGGATGAACTGTAGAATAACCCCATGCTCAAATCAAGGACAACTTTAAAACAACTATGTTGAACCTTGTTCAACTGAATCTTGAATATGTCCAAAGATGGCAATTCCACAGCCTGTCTGGGTGCCCTGCACAGGTCTTACCACCCTTGTGAAGAAAATGTTCTCCTTTATGCATGGTTTGATTTTTCACTTGCTGCAGTGTGTGACCATTGCTTCTTATCTTCTCCTTGTGCATCTCCAAGGCATCTGATTCAGTCTTCCCTATAATCACTCATTACATCCTTGAAGGCAGGAAGTAACACCCCTAGCCACTTTTATATCTTGAGATTAAGCAAACCTGTCTTCTTTAGCCTTTACTTGTGCATTCTTTTCTCTAGCCTCCTAAACCATTGTAGTGACCCTTCTCTGGACCTGCTTGAGTATGTCTTGTACTATGGAGACCAAAACTTCATACTGCAGATGTTGTCTTGCAAGTACTAAATAGAGGCTTATAATCACTTCCCTCTGCCTGCCAGCTGCGTTTGTGCTGATGCCGCCTAGTATGTTTCACTTCCATTGGTGCAAGGGCGTATTACTGATTCATGTTCAACTGGACAGACACGTTTAATCCTGAAGTTCAAAGAATTTAGGTCACAGATCCACTGTTAGACTATTGCAATGACATAATCACAGAAAAGGTTGAAATAAGGGCTGGAAAAAGAAGATTTTGGTTGCTGGAAAACAGTATGTGGAGTGTGGCAAAAGGCTTCTGGTATCTACAGTCACCCATGAGATGTGTTCTTAGTGAGTGAGGTTGTTTCTACAGTTGAAAAGAGAACTGGAAACTGCTGTGTCCCAAATGTTGAAATATTGTGCTAGCAAACAATAAATTTTAATCATCCTTGTTAGACTTTTGCTCAAACACTGGAAATACGTAAGAATGAGAGGACTCCTTGTGTGCAGTAACTTAAGTTTGCTGCTGTTAACTGCGTTTGTTTTATTTGAGCAAAAGCTTGAGGATGGAAAAAGAGGTATTATGCCAGCTCCAAACACAGATGGTGACACTGTAATACCAATAAATTTAAGAGTGAAGGAACTCTTAACCGGTGAAGCAATACAGTGTATTTCATGAAGAAGAAGAAAAGTCTAAAACCAAAAAGGCATCTGTAGGTAGCTTGTTCTTATCCAGCTCTGTCAACCTTGTAGCTGCTCAGCTGATTCAGTCAATTCGTCTTTCTGGTTTTGTTTTTTCTTCTTTTAACAACTTAGCAGTTTCTTTCATTTGTCTCTTACCTTTCCTTGCTCCTCTCCCTCTTTTGCCTACTGAATTGTCTTTCAGTAAGTTATATTCCTTTATGACTTGAAGAAAACACCATTTCACTACTTCACATCTACCTGTTATTTGTGCACTGGTTTGTATTATCTTTAATGACAGAGTACCAATTTGACCCTCAAAGTGCAATTTTTTTTCTGGGAAACGTACACAATAAAATCCATGTTATTGGAGTGAGAAGAGAGGAAAAAATTATGGTAGAACATCTGTGTCATTTAGACATCCTATCTGAAAAAAAGTACCTTGAAATCTAGTGTAGAGATAAAACGAATGGTTTGAAGTATGCAACTCCACTGGGTTGTCCTACTGCAACAACAGCTACAGCTTTTGGGAATGAGTTTGGAAGGGACCCTGGGAGTTAGGTCCTGCCTTCTGCTTAAAGGAAACTTGCCTAATTTAGAGAAGGAGATGGAGATAGGTAATGTGAAGTGCACTCATAACAAAATTAAATAAATTTAAAGCAGAACAGGTTATTAGATGTTTAAATCCAAAACTGCAATTACTCAGGATAGTATTGAAGAAAAAAATAGAATTTTCATAGAGCATTCTGTAGTCCCTATATTGCAAGGAGCTTATTTGGAGGCAAAATTTCTCCCTCAATATTTTAGGGAGGTATTCCCCACAGGTGACTGTAAATGGCTTTTTGCTGTTCTTATTTAGCAAATCAAGTGTTGTTCAAATTTGTTTTGAGTGTTGTGAGTTGGTTTGGGTTAGGGCTTTTTGTTTGTTTGTTTTATAACTACTGCATTATGCATTGTGTGAATTACCTTAAAAAAGAAGTATTATATTGGGACTACTCACTCTTGATTTAAGTTTAAAGAAAGACTTCAGCTGGTTTTAAAGTACCAACTACCGTGATTTACCCTAAGATCTTGTTGAATTTTTTTTTTACTTTATTTTTAATTCTGTGACTTCATATTCTGGCAAAAATAACAGCTCCAAGGTTAAGTTAGCTTAAAAAGTCTCGGTAAAGGTATTTTTATCTCAACTATCTCTTGTTCTGTGAATAATGTACTGTGTGCTAAGTAATCTCTTGTGGTGTAAGATGGGTAATGGTTCATGCCCTAATAAAATTGTAAAGCATGTCATATTTGTGCTTTATACCTTATTTACTTTGCACTTCACTGCTATAAAACAGTTAGCAGATGGAAGTGAAACACGGAACCCCGTGCAGTGATGGGAAACAGAGAAATAATCTGGTGGTATGTTTTCTTTGATTACATTGTAGTTGGCACATGGATGCAGGACTATTTGGCTAACTTAACTGTTCCTTTTAAGAAGAGAGTGAGGTGACAATAGTCTTCTATGGGTCTGGATTTTTTTGATAAAGTTTTAATTTTTTTGTTATTTTTATATCAACTTTTTTTCTGGACAGTAAACCCAAACACTTAAATATGAACTGGGGGCCACATCCCCTTCCCTGTCTGGTTGTGATTAGAGCTGAAGATAATTCTTAAAAATTTAAAAATAAACACAAATGTGTTGCTCTTGCAGGAATTCTGCAAATATATAATTTCATTATTTGTATTATTTGCTAATGTAATACTGCAAAGCTTATATTAACTTCAGTATGAAGTCTATTTGTCTTAAAAAAGTATAGTAAAAACCCTATGTTAGTGTGGTCTTTCTCTGGGCAATTTAGATGATGTTCACAATAATTGGGAGTAGACATTAATGTGCAGATAAACATTTGTGAAGTTTTGAAACAAAGGTTTAATGCAAACTATATTGTTATAAATTTTTTTATATTGTTTAAATTAAGAGAAAGTTACTTTGAGTTAAAGCTTAAAAATTTAAATAGCATTTATTTGCACATATATTGGTAACTAGTGCTATTTTGAGAGATTTCACGATTAGCATTACTTCACTTTCTGGAGTCTGTAGCATTAGCAAATCAGTGTTTCTAATGTCTTTAAACAAACAACTTTTATACCAAACAAACCAAATCGACCAGGAAAGGTTGAAATGCTTCTTCCAGTTTTTGAGTACTCATGAGTCAGTGTTCTGATAAAGCTAGATCAGAAGTCCTCCTCTATAGAAGTAAGCTGATTAAAAAAAAAGAAAAAAATGTGCATACACACATATTTGTAATGTGAGGTATTCAGGATACTATTCATCAGTTACTGAATGCTGATGCAACTTCCTGAAGAGAAATCATTTTGTTGCTATTTTCTGTTCTCTGCTAAAATTTATTTGGTGGGGTTTTTTCAGGTAAACACCTGAGATTTTTTTTTACTCACTAAGCTTACATTATTTTTTGCTGATGTTGAGTTCTTCTCAGTCTTGAAAGTAAATATTTTCAAATTTTAAATTTGAGGTTTTAAAAAACAAGTCACTGTACTAGTAGACTGTCCATTTGTGATGATCAAGACATAGTTAAAACACAGAAGCAGGTCCCTTAAGCCTTTCTGTACCTGGGTGAAAAACAAAATACTAATTTTTTAAGTCTGGAAAATGAAATTCACTGCAATTGCTGTTATTTAGATCTGTGGGGAAGCAGCCTGGTTGAAGATAAGGTAGAACTTGCTGCAATGTGTGCTGTGATATCTTCATTTTGTAGGGTGCATCAGCCACAGAGACTGTGTTTTGCATCAGCAAGAGAGTTGATGAGTATGGGATGGGAGATGCTGACTCTGGTGTCTGCTTGACATACAGTGGAAACGCATGGCACCTGCATTTTGCTGGAACACTGTGGTAGTTGTGGCAATCAACACTCAGTACTGTGCTTTGAGCCATCTAGTCAAAAAAAGAGGGGGAACAAACCCGAAGAAAGTGGCTGAAAGTAATTCAGAAGGAGCGAAGTGTAACTGAGAACAGCCTGTGCTGAAGGATTTAAACCAAAGATACAGTACGTGTTGGTGTGCTTGCAAAGTCCCTAAGTGTAAAACTTGAGGTGGAACATGGCAATTCAGTAAAACTGGGTGGTTTGCCCAGTTCTTTTTTTCCAAGCATAGTTGTGTAAGCCTCTTCATTCAGTCTTGCAAAGGATAACTCGTTACACAAGAGACAGGGTGAATTACTTATGGATGTACTCATACAATCATCATGTTTTCCATCCCCTATTTATTTGCTTACCACCCAAAATGATTATTAGGATATTCTCAGCTGCAGAAGTCTTCCAGAAATCATTTGAGAAATAAGCAGTCCTGTGAATAATGTGCCAAAGAAGAACAATGACCTCCCTTTCTCTGGGACAGCATGCCAAGAACACGATGAAGTACTTCAGTGTCTGAAAACATATGTCGTAGTGCTAAATGAGGACATGCGCAAACCACCTGAAATCCTTCGGGAATATTATTTTAAGACAAACAAGTCGATTCATTTCTGTGAGAAGTTTAGAGTGTTCTGGAGATAATTTAACCAAATTTGTAGATTTCAAGTCCTTTTACAGTCACTGTCAGTTACTGTTTTCAAGGGCTACCGGCTTTTAAGGGCTGGAGACCCTCTGGTTGGAATGTGGCCTAGTACTCTGTATTTATTAACTTGGTGGAAGAGTTAAAAAGTAAGTAATAAAATATGACCATGATACATATTTAGTCAAGATTAAGAGGAGTATTTGGGAAATTCTGGTATGCCAGCATTAAATTAGAAGTTTTATATTGGTGACAGCTCCTAGAAAGCTTAATTCTGGAAGACAAGATTTCACCTGTTTGTTCAAACAGTTCTAAAATTTGCTTTAATATTTGGAAGGGCAACAAGATAATATTGTAGACACTGGCTAGAGAGGGTTGTTACTTTTTTGCGCATACTGATTTAACATTTAAAAGAGGGAAAACTGAATGGTAGAGTGTACAAAGGAAACAATGGTTTGAAGTGCCAGAACATTTAAAAACAAAGCTCTGAAGGACAGAAAAGAAAGAAATTATCAGTTCATATTGAGACACGTAAGCTACCAGTTATATTTATCAAATCTTTCAGGATGTATTTGGAAACATGAAACAAAAAATAATCTAGGAGTCATAAATCATGACTGGGGTCATATTTAGGCATCTGCATTTAGACACTTAGAACTGAAAATCTTGATTATTATATTAGAGTGCTTTATTTATATTTGTCCCATCTAATTGATTAGGGTTTATTTGTTTTAAGGCACGTAAAAGAATTTCAAAAGAGTAGTCATCAGAACTGATATTTAAACATGGTTTCCATTTTGTGATAGAAGACTAAGGCTTTTTAGGAGAGAGAGTAAAATAGCATATGGCATTTGTTTGAATATAAATTATCTGTATAGGAACACTGTTAAAACATGGATTTAATGGCACCATACACATCTAGTGATAGAGAATACACTTCTTTTGAGATAACTAACCCAATGCTACAGTTGATGAGACTGAAGCCAAGTCTGGTTAGATGTTTAAGCTCACATGGCAAGCGCTAGTTGAATAAGTAAGTAGAGTCCAGCTTTATTTGTTCTGGGTGTATGCCTCTATTCCAGAATTTGCTAAACCTCAGTGTAGTTGTCACCAGTCTATGGCTCCATGAAAACCACTGCTGTACCTTTAGACATGTGAGACGTGACAGACTCTGCCTCCCTCAAGGTCTTCAGATGCACTGGAAAGCCTATGACAGGCACAGAAAAGTGGCTGACCTCCCCTGTTTATGTCCCCCACCTGTTGTTAAAGTGGCAGGAGGACTGGGGGTCAGTAAGGGCTGGGAAGGAAGGCCAGTTGCAGCTCTTCCTCGATGGCACAGTGCTGCAGGGGGCAGGCAGCAGGAGGCTGCCACTGCCATGTGGCAGTGTGTTTAGGGGTGTGCTTCAGGGACTGCTGAGATCCCCCAGATGGACTTATCCTGGGATTGTTCTAGTGGGGACTTGCTCATACCTGTAACCGTGGGGTTATCTGGATAGTGATGTTGCTGCAACAGAAAAGGGAGAGGCTTACAAGCGACAAGAGTAGATGGGTTCATGTCTGTAGGAGATGAGCATGTACTCTTAGAAATAAGCCTGGGAATTCTGCTTTCAGTCTGCTGTAAGTTAGACCTTATTGGGTCCAGAGCCTTATTCTGGAGAAGCCAGCCTAACAGCATCTCATACTGGCCTACTTTCCATCTCTCCAAAGAACTAGGGATTAGTTGATGTTCTTCTCTTCTTTATTAATAGTTTGAGGGCTGGATGACTTTTAAAGTAAGCTAAACAAAAGTTGAGATCAAATTATTTCTGTGGCACTTGCTTTTAAAGATTGCTATTGAAACTTCCCAAGAATTACAAAAACATTTTGAATTAATAACAACATCTGGAAATTGTACTAACAAGGAGACATAAGGGGCATCATCTGTCCTGCTAAATTGCTCTCACTTGGTTTGTAAAATATCCAACTCCCTTAGCAGTACAGTTTCCCAACTGGCTTTGTGGAATACAAGAGCTTTCTACATTCCTCTCAAGTATCCGGCATTGCTACTGGGAGAGATAGGTCTATATTCCTACGACTGTGGACAAGCAAAACAATTTATCTGGATTTTCTTCAGCCTTCTGCTGACTTGAAAAATCTCATCTGTGAACATAAGGGTGCCGAGATTCTTTCTTATTCATGGTTCTTTCAAGTGAAAAATGGACCTCAGCAAAAGCCTCCAGCCACTGAAGCTCTGACTGTGTTCTTGCATTAAACTGAACAAAATTTAAAACCGTGTGTATTTGGCGGTTCCTGTATTCTTGGAAGAGCATCCACTTATTTACTCAGTTGGTCACAAAATGTACTTTTCCTCTTTACTTGTTTTCTTTTACTGTGGAGATAATTAACTAAGTGTTGTATTAAAAAATAAGGCCTCTGTGTTTGGAACAGTGCATTGATAATTCTGACCTTTGCTCTTTTGACACTTCGTTCATCCATAAATTTTTATGTTACAAAAATATGCAGTTTTGGATTATGAATTTAAAACATTACTTTTACCAGTAAATCTATCTTGAAAAATAATTATATTCCTGAAGCAATGCCTGCACTGAACTACACCGACTGCAGCATTAGTTTAAAATGGAAAAAAAGTCGTACTGCTGAATCGTGTCTCGATGTCTATAAATGTGGTTTGTCCAGTTAACTTTTTGTTTAACTGTTGAGGTGGAAGTCTTCCACTCAGTCTACTCTCACTACTCAAAACCAGATTTTTGACAGACCTTTAGTATCAGTTGCTGGTAATTTCTGCTACAATATGTTTATCTTGAATGATCTGCTTTACTAGTAACAGAAATACATCTTCCCTTCAGTCTAATTGTGCACATCATCATTAGTACATGTAGTATGAACTGTGTTATTTTCAATGTGATACAGCCTTGCAAGTGTTGGTATTCAGTGCTGCTATTTTAATATTTAACAACAAATTATTTATTTCAATTAATTATTAAGAAACAAACAAAATCAAGCTACAGCTTCTGTAATGTAAAAGTTGGCAAAAGTGATCTGCAGTTCTTTTGAGATCTGCCCTGAATTCTTGAAAGTTGGAGGTGGAATTCAACATCTCTATGTCCCAATATGTTTGCAAATTAATTATCATAGCAGTGAAGGATTGAAGGTGGCCATTTGTATTGAATTAAGTCTTGTAAACATTTATGCAACTGCTCATTAGATACTCATCAAACTTCACCTTAGACTGAGTTAAATTTGTTTGCCTCAACTCATCTCCACTACTGGAAGGTTGGTTGACACAGTGATATTTCTTAATGTCTTGTGTAAATATATGCATGCTTTATTTATCCCCATTAGTTGTATTATCGATATTGAACCTCAATGTAAATATTTTTCATGTATTCATAGAGACCTCTTTTTTTCCAACTGGAGCAGAGAACCTGTATAAGCCAGGCATTTCTATTTTGCTTTAGTAACTTTATAATCACTATAGTAACCTCTCTGTGCATGTGTCACAATTTTGAGTTAAACTTCCAAGAATGGGAGTGATTGGAGCTGTGTGAAATGCTCCAGGAGGGAGAGGCTTTGTATTGAGGCATTTCTATGGCCTTGTTTTTACTGGAACTATATCACCTGGTACGAATTGTACCTGCTTTTTTACGATGAGGAGGCCTAGACATTATTTCCTTCTTCTGTCATTTCCAGGTTTTAACTCCTCATTTACAGCAGATGCTCTTGTCCTAGCCTCAAAATCCATAATTTTGCACTTTATACTGTTAAATTTCATCCCACTTACGTTAATCCAATGCTCAAAGCAATCCAATGTGCCTTCTGCTCTTTCTCCATGTTAATGATGTTCCGCAAGCTTCTGACAGCCCCCATTCTGGAAACATTTGTTACCAAAATTTGTACTATAAATATGTGCATGCACACAGATGAACACACTTTTCTTATTATATGCTAATGCTTCTCTATTGCATATTACCTGCCATCTACATTTGGATGTTTCTTAGATATCTTGCAATTCTTCTAATCCTAGTCTTTTCCCACTCAAATATGGTTATGGAATAGTTAATGCTATGCTAAATCCATATGCATTATAATTAATTCATTAATTGGTTACATATCAGTTTGTCATTAGATTCTTTGATAAATGTACTTTGCATTTTATCCCCGTTTTCTGTCTGATGTAAGATATTTTTTTCTTGGATATTTGTCCTGAAGCTTTTCATACTCCTGGCATCAGCTAATAAGATAGCTAATTTCACCATTTCTTAGACACAAATATTTGTTTTCTCTTTTCCTAGACTAGCCTAGTCCCTGTTATCACTTCCTTTTTTCCTTCATTTTTCAGAGTACTAAAAGACAGAGCTGCTTCGTCACACTGACATTTAGCATCTCTTGAATGGAACAGGTCCTTCAGTAGTGAGCCTGATCCCTAGTCCATCATCTTTCTGTTACTTCTGTAATGTCCAGTTTCATTCTTTACACTGTTATTTCATTCTGTTGCCCAAGATTCTTACATTAGTGCACAAATATGTTAATTGTGCCAAACTAACCATGCATAGTTTCTTAGCTGAATTAATTCCCCCACATCATCAGTCTGTCAACATCACTCACTGTTTTTCTTCTCTGCTCCCCATCCTCCTATATTCTGTTAACTTTTGAGTTTCACTGTGATACTTCCCAGTCACCACCTACCCATTTTATCCTCTTCGTTGTACTTGGCAAGAGGCATGAAGCTTTGAAATGATTTTTTGTTGTTGGGTTTTCTTTTTGTTGTTTTTGTGTGTGTGTGTGTTTGGCTTTTGTTTTGTTTTAATATTGCTTTCAGTAGATATTGCTTTTATCAAGTCCTGTATTGGGATTTAAAGTGGTTGACAGAGTTTGGGACAAACGTACCTGTTTCACAGATGCTGCTTGATAAGTATTAATGGCAAAGGTTATTTCCCAGACAATATGGAATTCCTGGCATTTGTGCAAGAAAGGTTATCAGTATTTTTAAATCCCTTAAGGGTGGTTGAGGTCATGCTTCTCTTTTCCACATCCAGGAATTAAAAAATTATCCAATGCTTTGTCAGCATAATGTAGCCCTCACAAGTCAGACTTTGATGCCCACACAAGACATCTGGCTGTGCGTGGATGTAGAGTTTGGAGCAGAGTATGACTGTGATGGAGCAGGAAGAAGAGAAGAGAGCAGGACAAGATGCTTACAGTAAAGTCTTTTCTGCCAGTGATTGCCATTTTCTGCCTGTGAATCTCAGAATATGCTTCAGAAGAACAGTTGAAATATGATGGTGTGATTGTAATCTATCTCCTCTCGATTTCTTAGGACCTTTCTGCCACATTG
Source organism: Neopelma chrysocephalum (assembly GCF_003984885.1). Classification (NCBI taxonomy): domain Eukaryota; kingdom Metazoa; phylum Chordata; class Aves; order Passeriformes; family Pipridae; genus Neopelma; species Neopelma chrysocephalum. The sequence continues at coordinate 2,500,457 of NW_020897700.1, read as the reverse complement.
CAACACAAAATGACTTGAAACAGTAGGGGGACTTTAAAAATCCAAAAGGCTGGTAGGGTTGAGATTAGATTAAATTTAGTCTGTTGTGCTGAAGTCTCCCTCTGTGAGCAAGCAGTAGGAAGGTGATGAGGATTTAGGCCTCAGGAAAAGTAATTTAATTGCTGATTACCACCAATCAGTTTCTCAAATTCCTTTCTTCAGCTTCTAAAATAGTTGTATTTATCAGCCAGCTATCCAGGGAGATTTCTGTGTAGAAATTGGCTGGAACTCTCAAACTCTGGATCTGAGTGGTTCCATGGGTATTGTAAATATCACAGATGAGATGCTGGACTCTGTAATGCCAATGTAAGTTTTGTTAATAACTTGCTAAGGTCAGGATTTTACTTATATTTACATATGTGTTGGACTTTCTTTTGGTCATACTCTGAGGGTGGGAAAGAGTTTGATTGTTTACCTAAAATGGTGCTGAATGGATCTCAAACTGATCCAGTGCTGCATCTGGATTCACTTTCACAAGGAACAATATGGAACAAAACTCTTGAATTTTTTTTTTAATTGAAATCAGAAGTCTTGAAAGCCCTCTTATTTTACTGTTTCATATGAGGGAAGGCTGGCAACTGCATGTTTTCTCAGTTGAAGCAAGTTATCAGATTTTGAATATGCTACAATATATCAGGACTGCTCTAGGTAATAATGCAGTCATTATCAAAGGTATGCTGCAAGGCATCATGGTTGACATTTTCAAATCACCGTGTAAATCTGCCTGACACAGCTTTAAAAGAAATAAAACAAGACTGAAAGCTCCAGTGTTTAGTCTAAAAACACACATGGCCATGGTTGCTGTTTTAGCCTATGTGGGCTAACTGAAAGCCTTTTGTCGGCCCTCCGGCCTACTGAGTGGTGTCAGCTTGATTCGTGTGTTAATTTGCTGACTTTTCGGTTTGATGCGTTCCATTAAAATTCACATAGAGAGCCTGTGTGCTTTTGCTTTATTTAGCAGCTTTCCCAAATCTAAATGCTCTTCCAAAGACTGCCCTTGATATCACTGAAAATAATAGAAGGAGCTCTCAGCATTTGTTCACTGTTGGAATAATTTATTTGCCATTTATATGACACTGAAAGGATAGAGGGAGATGGGGAGCCTTGTAAAGTGATGATATAACCAAATGCAGAGAAAAAATCCAGAGGCAGTTTTAAGAGAATTTTCCTTTATGGAACAATCCTGAGTGAAATGATCGATGGTGTCAGCCATGAACCACTTAGCATCAGCTCACCCTAGTGTCTTCCTGGCACCAAAGACTGTCCTGTTAACTTTAGTTAAAGGATCCTCCTCACTCTATTCATATATCCCTGCTCTTTAGGTCTGGTTTGCTTGAGGAAGATAACTTGTTATTGGCAGAGGTTGCCGGGAACCAGCCCTGGACTGGATCACAATGTAGACTTGCAATTATGATGGTGTTTTGACAAAACTTTTTGCTGCCTGTTGATGCCATATGTGATCACCTGTGATGATTTTCTTGGGGCAGATGATCTGCCATGGACCTACCTTCCTTCCTGAAAGACATTCTTTCTGAAATATGAATTGGTTGAGCACTTCAGCTGGCACTTTAATGTTGGATGGAACAATGGCTAATTCTGTAGTGTTTGCGTGGCCCAAATGGTACCCCTCATGCTTTTCTAATAAGGAGACATCTGCAGGCCCATGTGTGGGCACTGGGCTGTCTATTTTCAAATAGCCAGTGAAATTATGCTATGCTAATAGCATGCTATGCTAATAGTCTCAGAAACTGAAGAGTCACACCTTGGAAGTGTTCCTTCCAAGAACAGCTCTGGAAAACAGTTCCTTGCATTACTAACATTATATCTGTCTTTTGAGTCAAGACTAATCAAAAATGCATCCTCAGGAAGTGGTGAGAAGGTGTGAGTTTGGTGTAAGGTAAAAGGCTCACAAATTGTCACTGGACTTCTGGTAAAAACAGAAAGATTTTTTAAAGCAGTTGTCAAGTATTATTTCCCTAGCTTAAATTAACGTCCCTCTATGTCTGAAAACAAAAAATTATATTGCCCATTATGTCAGCATCTGTTGTGCATTGTTAAAAAGCTGAAATACTACAAACCTTAAGCCACAATTCATGGATGAAGTCTTTGTCTGACCTGTTGCTGCAGCTGAAGCTCCCAGTGACTGCAGTGAAGCTAGGATCAGGCCCATAGCAGAGAGAGCCTCTACAGTTCTCTATAACCTTTTCACTATAATTTAAAAAAATTAGGTTTGTATTTGCCACCACTGAATGCTGTTTCCTTTTTTCCTTTCCCCAGGCAGAGTCACCCCAGAACAGCTCAGTTCATACATTAAGCTTTTCAGAAATAATCTTAAAGCTTTGGAGAACCATTGTGGTCTTCTACAGCTTGTACTGGCCACAGTCCAGACTTTGAAACACCCTCAGACTTCCAAATGGGACAACTTCCTTGCCTTCGAGAGATTACTTCTGCAGGTATGCATTATGTTCAATTTTTGAATTTCCCTTGCATTCTGTAGCTTGTATTTTTTTAAGAAGTGTATTGGATGTCTTGTTAAAGAGCTGTTCCTTATTGCCTTACTGGTAAAAAGAATGGGAACTTGCATACTTAATATTTTATAAACAAAAGCGGTAGGCATTAAAGGTGAGGTATACTGAATTGGATGACAATTGTACATCTATATGAAGTTGCAATATGATATAACTTTTAGCACTGAGCAGGATTATTGTTATTATTATTATCGCTACCAGCCAGAAGACGCTTCTTGAGGTAACATGCTGAATCAGATAGAGAGAAGATTGTTATGATGTCAGTGTAAAACTTGTGTAGTTTGCTGAGTAGATAAAAGCATAGTTGGAAATTCCATGCACACAAGAGAGTGAATTTTCTCTTGTTCTCAACTATCATCTACCCTCAGCTTTACCACCACCACATTTTTTACAACATCCTGTTGGTAACCACAGTATTATTTACATACCATTTTGTATCACAGGAAATTAAGAGTTAGTGATATATTGAACTCTATCCTACTAACCTTTGGAGATGTACCAAAGAAAGGAGCAGTTTTTTCTAAGAACCTGGTAGAGTTAATTTCTGCTGCAGTTCAGGGAAAGCTCAAAATTTTTCTTCCTGTGCTGTCTCTTCTGCCATTGTGTTGTTTTTAAAGGAACCATCTTCAGAAACCCTAGCAAGGGGCAAGTCTTCATGAGCTAACTCCTATTGAAGTTAGAGTCAGCCTTAAATGAGGGAAATATATAGTGTTGTTCTCAACTAAAACCAGATACTTCTGTAAAAATTAGCCATCTTTTTCTAGATGTGGAAAACAAACGATCAACCTGACTCATCCCATGATCTTTGGGAGCAGGATAAGATCCCTGATCCTTTAAGAAGAATATGCCCACACTTTATAGGTTTGTAGTCAATGAATTTCTGCAAGGTCTGGGGAGAAAAAAAATGCAAAACTTAGATAGTAGCAAGCTCTTGACTACATTCATTTCAAAAACTATTCTCTCTTGGTAAGACTGAAATATTTTTTAATACCATTAGCAACCTTCTTTCTCTAGTTAAAAAACAAGCACATCGCAGCTAAAAGAACTCATTGCAGCCATTTTTTAGTTTGTCTGGACTGTAGAAGATGGGACTGACGACCCATAGTCCCCTTCTCTCTCCTATAGTGAGTCATGTCACATAGCTCTTCTCAGAAGCTGAGTTCCATCTTAAAACCAGTTCAGCTTTAGAATCAAAATAAAGCTGCAAACTCAGCATTGTTTTCACAGCAAGAGACAGCTGCCTATATAAAAGCCATGCTGTAAATCAACAGGGAGTAGAAAAACAGAGGTAAGAAACAACCAAACTATATATTTCATGAAAAAGAAATGTTTAACAAGCACTGTCATAATCGTAGGTGGCTTTGGATTCTACCCACTGCCTTCCACTCATCATATTAGGGTAAACTGTGCTAGCCAAAGCAAACTTTCTAGGCTAACATTTGTAGCTGTTCCTTAAGCACATACTCATTTTCAGTAGTTCAAACAGCAGTTATTTTCAATTACGTGGACTCTGTTTTGAAGACAGTTTTCTGAGCACATGGCCTGTCTCTGAGCAGTTGACAGGGGTTTGTAAGAAGAGCAAAATACTGAGACCCAAGATATTTTTATTTAAAAAAAATCAACTAGGACATTACATTGTGAATGGTTGGTACATAGCACACTGCACTAAATTTTATGTTTATTATGGTAGTTTATTTCAGCAGTACTACTGAGAAATTATTTAGCATATTTGTTATGTTTCAGGTATTTTAAAATAATAAAGAATCATAGGTAAAAAATAATTGTTTCAACATGAAAGTATTATTGTTTCTATTGTGTATTGGAACCACAGAAGACAACTGTTTGTGAAAGATCTGCTGGGAGTAATATTATTAGGCTCTGACAATGTAGGAATTCTAGATTTTTTGCTGATGGATGCATGTCAGACTCCAGCTGATGTTAAAGGAGATAACCCAGTATAAACAACTGGTGTTAGAATCTCAGATTTCCCAAAAAAATAAATCTGCGCAGTTTTGGAATTTCTGTCATTGCTGGATCTCTCTGATGGGTCTCATGATTCTCTGCTTAGTCTACTTTGTGCTTTTCAGAAGAAAAAAACATTGTTGACAAGAAGCCTTTAGTCTAACTCTTACATTGAATAATCTTTTCTGTTTTTCTCTTTCTCCTTACTCCTTGATTCACTCCTTTCACTTGCAGGTACTCAGTTCTAAAATGTCCTGCTAGAGGTAGAAAACAGCCCACTTCTACTATTTTATCATAACTAAAGATCTCTTACTACATTTTTCAGACTTATGTTGGCTCAATACATTTTTTACATCTGCAGCAAGAAAGTTTGGGTTTGACTGGAAGTGCACCTGCATGCTTACCACAGAGTTGTCCTCTCCTTAACTGGTGTGGATGGATGGTCTGAGAGCCAAATTGGATTTCGATGGAATCATGGCCTTGACCTCAAAGAAAAGAGGATCATGTGCTGGTTAAGAGTAATGCATCAGAATGATAAATCTTGTTGATCACAAATTTTCTTTGTGTTCTGCTGCTCTGCCTCTGCACATGATAGAGCTTTCACTACCCAGAAGTTTTAAATGATGTGTGAATTGAAACAGTATATCCTATTTATCAAGGAGATAACCTGCCCCATCGTATTTTCCCTCTACTATTTTCCCTCTACTATTTTCCCTCCCCCTTTCTATTTTTTCTGATTCTGACCATCCATAAAACTGTTACATGGGAAGAGGAACACAAGCTAAATGCTACACCAGACTGCCTGTAACTCCCCGGTATTCCTCATGCAACTGCCTTATTTTCCTTCAAGAGAGGGTTTAATATTTAGGGAGGTAGCAAAGTAAGAAAGAGTGTTGCCACTCCATACTTTTTAGCTATACCCCTCTTCTTCTAAAATGTATGTCTTTAATGTGGGTTCATTAAGCAGGATGAGCTTAATAAAATACAAAAGCACAAGAGGAGCCATCTCCAGGGTAAATAATATGTGACACTGTGAGAGAAAAAAAATGTTGTTTTTTTTATCTTATAATACTCATATATTCACTGAGAGTGATTTCTGCCTCCAAATTCAGTTTAAAAGTAAGCAGCAGACAGTGTGAATGGGGCCATTGGATCTCAGAACTGTCAAAGTTTTGTTTTGTGATGCTGATTAACGTCACATAATCTCAAGAGTGATTGGAATTAAATTCATACTAAATCATACTAAAAAAGCCCCACAAAACCAACAAATCCATAAAATTGATCCCTAACACATTCACAGCTTCATCGTATAGATGGGTGGATATGGTTACCTTTATGATGCCTATCCCGCTAAAAATCGTTTCAGTTTTCACCTATTTGAATTCTCCAACTTCTCGCACTTAACGTCCCTTGGTCTGGGACCAAGTCCCCTCTGAGCTTTGACTCTTTTCATGACCTGCACTGTCTCTGAGGTAAGTGCTTTGATGATCGAGCCAGTGCTCCCATACGTGGCATTTCCCAGCTAAGGCGTCAGAAATGTCATCAGTGAGTTTGGAAATGGCCTGTTTCTAGCAGATATTGTGGACAGCTATTCAATTGACCTGACAGTCCTGTTGCTCTTGGATTTGAGCTCATGATCAGCCTACCTAGCTCAACAGTGTGTTACTTCTATGCTAGTCTCTGCCAAGAATATACAGGTGGGCACTGCACATCACCTTGACTGCTTAGAAAAACCAATACAGTGTGGCAATGCCAATTAGCAAACAAAGGTCTCACAAGATAGGCTGCCATCTATCTGTATATCAAAGTTGTTATTATGTGTGAATTCGGTATAGAATATGTGATGTATTTATCAAAATCATTACCTTCTAAAGTTATCTTACTCCTTTTCAAAGGATGACTTGGTAGTTCTTTAAATTTTACCATATCTTTTCCACTCTTCTTTTTCCAAAGCTTTGCTGTAATAAGAAAGAGAACACTGTAATATTTCAGCAAAGTTTTTGATGACTCCTGGTAATAATATAAGTAGGTCAAATACTCTGGCGGTGGAAGCTGTGTACATATGCTTACATGGAGGGCTCTTGACTGCATAGTATTTTCATGTTTAAAATTCCAAATACTAATTAAATAATTTTAACTAATTTTATTTTATTTCTATTTTCTCATTTTGGTGCTGTAAAATTTGTCAGAAGGCAGTTTTTATTTTTGTCCCTGGTGTCTTGAGAAACAGAAAATACAGACATGTTTTTAAGAGAAACAGAAACTTCATGCCAGATGTCATTCCAATGTTTTTACTTTTCTGTTGGCGGAAAGTGGTTATGAGGTTAATAAAATGACATCATTCTTTCTCCTATGAATATTAGAGTGCAACTCACAAAAAAAAGAAGTGGAAAAACTGCAATACAGATGAGTATTTTATATTGTAGTTAATGTTTCAGTAGCAAGATCTAATAGCTAGGTTGTTAGTAACCATTCCATCCTGTGCTGTGGTTCTCTACCATTTTTACAAATGCAGGGTATGCATAACTCATTACTTCATCAAGGGTGACATTATTATTTATTTGCATATATTATGATAGGCGTTGCTCACATATGCATGCCTGCACAGAACCCTCTGCCAATAAATTTAGAAACTCTAAGACACCAGCTTGCAAATTTTCTGTGCCTAGAACTCACTGTAGTTTTCTTGCTTCTCTACAGGGTACAATAGTTACTGGATAACTTTTATTGACTCTAAACTGGAATAAACCAAAAGCTTAAGCATCAGTTTCAGGCTGCTGAAGCAAGCAGTTTGATAAAAAAAGTGAGGAAATAGAAAAGCTTTTGAAGTACTTCCTCTTGCTCTGCAAGAATAATTCGTAGTTCAGCTATAGAAACCTTTATTTCTACATAGAATAGATTAAGATCAGTGACATTCCTTGTTGTTATTATTTATATTGCTTTAGTCAACATGTAATTTATAATTACATAGCTCAGCTCCATGCAATAAATAGTCTTTTTGGTGGCCTACAATGTTGATCAATTAATCTCTTTAGAAGAGATATTGCAACAGTATTTGGAAAGAAGACCTATGATGTTAGCTACCTGTATTTAGAGATTTTACATTTAAAAAAATAAATCTTGAAATTTAATCAGTCACCTTTCATCATAAAGCTGCATATGGAATTAATTGTCTTGGTGGGAGTTTTGAATCTTACCATGTTGATTGCAAAGGTCATCCTTTGGAATTTGGTACCTTTTCAATGAGATTGAAGTTTGGACTCTAGAGGATAAAATGTAATTTGTTGACGAAGTGAAAATAGTTATACATCAATTACTTAAGATTCCAAATTATTTACTATAAGGTCTTATTTAGCCATTTGTTTGTTAGACTTGCTATATTTAAAGTGGAGTCATGTCCAGAACATGTAAACCACTTGGATTCTGCTTTATACATGTGATATTTTTGACATTGCAAGTATTTATTCTGTATAAAATTTATGTTGCATTTCATGGCCTTGCTTAAAAACTGATGTATGCATAAGCCATGAAATAGTGTTACTTCTTGACACCTGCTTCACATGGTCTCAGATTGTTTCTTTTGCTTGCTCAATGCCTCTTACATTCATGATACCTTGTTTCTAACAAAAGTTCAGTTGTATTTATGTGTTTTTTATACATTTCTATGAAACAGAGCCCTAGATTGCTGGGAACATCTCAGTGTTACAGTAATACAACAAAAACAGTGGACTAAATTTGAGGAAATGATGAGCTCTTTTGAGTGTTTGATTTTGTGCACCATCTGTGACAGTCCATAGAGGAGGAGCTTGTTGGTTACAATTCAATTCCGTGTGCTAAGAGAGCTTGGTTATGAACCATTTCACAGGTTTGACATGGCAGAATTAAGTCATTCCAACAAGTTTTGCTCAGAAAAAAGATGTGTGTGAGTATGTGTATTTACACATATAAATTCTTTTATATGTATATAGATTCTTTTATATGTATATAAATTCTCTATATATGTATGATACAATTCTACCAGTCAAAATAATTTTCTGTGAGTAGAATGCTCTTTTCAGACTACTTTGAAAGCAAAATAAAATACAGTTTGGAATTGTTTTAACATTAAATAAATGCTTTGAGAGTGAACAGAAGCTATTTTTACAGACAATTTATTAATCTGTTGAAAGAAAACTAGTTAAAGTTTTTCTAACTGGCTGACAAGAGGTTAAAATATTTTAAGTGTGGTTATGCTCTCACATGGGAGTTAAGAATATCTTTCTGTATTCTTGTCAAAGAAATGTGTTTTCATATGGTCTTAAAATTACAAAGTACTGCCATTGTGCCTCTTATTTAAAAAGCAGAGACCTCCCTCCCTCATGCTGTGAAAGAGCTAGTATTTTGTATCCAAACACAGGTCACCTAGAGCCTCTAAAGTGAGCACTTAATGAAGAAATGTCTTTCTTAAGTGAACAAATGTCTACATCAATAAAATTTTAAAAACTTTGTGGGAAGAAGGAGCTGAACAGATTAAGTCACATGAAACTGTTAAATTAATGTTCTGTGTACAAAACCAAAATACTTCTTGTAAAATGAAAAAATTCCAATGTATAAATGATTGTAATGGGACCCAGCTTTTCAGGGGGGAAAGCAGAAAATGACTATTACCTCCTCTACACATATACACATATTTATTTTGTTAGAAGTTTAAACAATTAATACCTTTGTAACATAAACTGCTTGCTTTCTGTAAAAGATAACATTAATGGGGCTGAAAGACAGATGCCCTGAATGCCTGCCAGTATATGTAGAGGAGTCGTAAGGGGGCACAATACTTACAGTATTGAACAAGTCACCATTTACTCATACACATATAATTGTGCTCCAAGAGGCAATTTTTATTGTGTGTACTCCCAGTAAGCCCTTGCTTTACTCTACATATTGCTCCACTGATGAGAGTTGTGTACTACTTGATTTCCATTAGATGCAGGATCTGGTTTCCAGTCCCTTCTGAAGGACATTGTTGACACCCTCACAAAAGAAATTTGTCTTGCTTCTTTCTGTTTTGAGTTGCACAGGACAGGCTGTCATACATGAAACAGGTTTTATAAAAACACTTTTCCTAAAACATGAGAATTATCTCCAGTAGTCTGGGCAAATCTCATGGCTTATTAACCTGCAGAAAAATGACATGCACTATTTCAGATCTAACAAAGTGGAGTCGTCAAGCACTCTTGGCAGCAGCATCTTTTATTTTGGGAGGCAGGGATTTGTAAGCAGTGCCTTTTTAGGTGTGGCATCTCTGGTCACAGGTAAACAGTGCAAGACTGCAGATTCATCTTTTTGCCTCTTAACTACAGAAATCCCATTAGCAATGCCCATTCATCAGCCTCCTGATAGACAAGTTAATTGGCAAGATTTTGCTGAGTACTGAATCAAGTGTGTTATTATGGTGTTAAGTCTGTGCTAATAAGCTCATTAGTTTGATGTTAATTGTGTGTTACTGGCAGGCAAAGTCATATATGAATGGAGATGGGAAGTTAGGCAGCTCCATCTATGCTCTAGCATTTAATTTTGTATCCATTTTGTTCATTATGATACTCATGGTTATCTGATAAAAAGATTTGTTTGGTGTAATTTTTTTAATGCTTTCAGTCGAGATGGTTCACTCAGCTTGTCATAGTCTGAGTTAGAAAGGCAGGGTTTTTTTGAAGATGATACGTAGGATTTCTTAGCTAATAATCCTAACTGGATTTTTCCCCTTCTACAGGTTTGGAGCAGGACTGCATTTCCTTTTGGATTTTTTATGCTTTCACTAATTATATCGTAGCCTTTAAGGAAATGAGTATTGCCTTATTTTCACAGCCCATGTGTCCTCCTTAGGTAAGATTCCAGACACTGTTGTAATAATAACTAAATCAACACCACAAAGCATAATGTATAGTGAGAACTTTACTTATAGGAACTGCTTATCATTTAGGTTCTTAGCTCAAAGGCAGTAATCACCAATCAAATCTTTTATCTGCAAACCAGTTTGATAGTGCCAGCACTGTATATCTGGGTTTGAGTGTGATCATATTGGTTTTTCAGCTTGGTTTTCCTTCCTTTGGAGGATATATTTGATTATTTCCTACAGACTAGCAAGGAAAAAGCAGAGAAACAACACATCTGAAAATTAATGAAAACTTTACCATGGGCAATAGCCAAAATTAACATTGGGGCTGCCACATTGCATTCCCCAATTTAATGAGTTGTATATTTCCCTTTCAACTGGCCCCCAGACTTCCTTGGATCACAGACGTATCTGTGCACGTGGATCATGCATAGACATACCGGTTCACGTTACTTGCAGTAGGAAAGCAAGTATATTCATAATTTGATTTCGCTTATTTGATGGAAAGCAAGGTGGTGTTACTTTTCTGAGCTTTCAGGCCAGCAGAGATCGGGATGGTCTTGGACTTAACTGCTTTTCCTGACTTAAGATTTTATCTTTTACATGTGAAATGGAACTGGCAATGTGTTAGAGAACTCACAAAACTCTGTTATTGTTGCCTGTTTTCAATGACAACCCCACTCCCAAAGGAAGCTGCACAAAGCTACACAAAGAGACAGTACTAAACAACAAGTTGATGTGTCTCAGTCTGACTATGGAGCCATAGTAGATTTTTGTTCATTATTATTACATCATTTTTTGCAGATGTATAGATTTTCTTGATATCATTTGCTCCCTTCCAGTAAAGAAGGCTTAACTCTCCTTGTCCAGGTTAGAAAAGCAAGTCTTGTTTGAAGGCAACATGCTGACTCAGCCAGCACAATATTAATGGAATTTTACCTCTGCAGTAGGCCATGAAGAATAACTTTTAAAATCAGATCTGACTTGCCAGAGGTCTGCCTGTATAGTACTTACTGCTGTGCATCCTCTTGAAGATGACTAGGTAGCTCTACTTAAAACAGAGTTGATAATCTAACTCTTCCCCCTTGGAGAAGTGTAGAATATTAGAATTTAATTAAAGAGGTTACTACATCTGCTGCCCCAAAGGTATGTGTAACAGACAAATGACTCAACCTAGTAGGTGTTTCCCACATGATCCTGAGTTTTCCTGGGAAGTCAAGAGAGATTTCCTCTTGTGGTTCTCTTTCTTTAGATTTTCACTAGTTCACGTCTCTTCAGCAAAGTTACCTTTTATTGCCATGAAGTTTCTCTAGGAACTTTCTCGATCTAAGAAGATGTCTCTTTGGAAGCTTGCCTGTTTCACCCCATGGCAATGTTTTTGGGCACAAGAGCATTAAAGTCAGCGTACCATAGGCCTGACAAAAGCGGATTTATGCTCAAAGCTGCCTGCTGGCTATGGTGTTCCTGGCTCGGCACACAGCAGTGTGAAAGCTGATACAAGACACTGGTGTAACAAGACTGCTTCATTCTCATTCATCCTCACCTTCCCCCAAAAAGCAAAAGGAAATATTTGTTCCATAACTATAAATTTACCTGCATTTACCTTGTCTGAGGCTCCTGTAGCATTGTATTCTCTGTGTTTACTGTTCTGTGTATTTAATAGGAATGCTTTGTTAATTAAAAATGTGGTAGGCATAGAAGAAAAAGTTAAATTTCCCTCTGGATGTTCCCCCTGCACCACCCCGTCCCAGATTGTTCGCCTTTGTGTGCCTTTAAAACAAATAGCATATGTTTCTGTGACTGTTCCTGTAATTTAAAGTAGTCATGTTGCCTGCAGAAATGAAGGGCACCACGCACACATAAAACTTGCACAGTATTTTCTAATGAAATGCGACAGCCCATTTGTGCAGCTGTGTCTAATAAGGCATGAATACAGTTAAATGCTGTTTACCTCCTCACATTGTTTGTTTGAAGTACAGAAATGCTGTACATTCACATTAAGCAATTCAGTATAGAAATCTGACTTGGACTGACTATTGATGGGAAGTATTTAATAATTTCGTAGCAGGTTAAAACATATGGTTGTAGTTACAATAAATAAATGACTTGGTCCATAAACCATTGCCGTTCAGCGCAACTGTCACATTGATGTAGGTTTATCCTTCGGGAGAATAAAATGTAGATAACAGTTAAGTAATAAATGACAGTCTGGGTCTTTGGGGAAGGGAAAAGTTTCAAATTCTTTTTAATGAGGGCATTTGTAAGAGAAGAGGAAAAAATAATGTGCCAGAGATAAGAAACTCTCCAAACATGTTTTAATTCTACCCATCAGGTTTTCTTCTAGTATTTCTTCCCTACACATCCCCAAGTCTAGGGAAAGTAATATAGCTGCTAAGGCATAGGCAGCAAAGAATTCACACATACTTCATAGTTGCATCTGACTTACCCTTGCATAGTACTGCCATCTTTCCTGAACAGAGCAGAAGTGTTCTTCTCTGACAAAAAATAAGGAGCATTTTCCTTTAGTTTTTAAAAAATGTCTCTGGTTTTGTCTGAATTTCTTAACCCAGTATTTTTTTGCAACACAGAAACAAAGATGACACAGTTAAATTTGGGAAGATGTAGGCACTGTATTAAGTTATCTGTAACTATTAATAGCTGCAGCTATTAAATGTATTTGCTCAGAATATTGTTTTCCAGTACTAGGGTCAAAGTTTTCTTAACATAAAGGATCGCCAAGGAAGACTGGCAGAGGTCCTCAATGGCCTCTTTATTAACAGATATTTTAATAACAGTTGTGGTGTCCCTGGTGTCCAGGCTCTCACTGGCTTGATTTGTTTCAGTTCTCTTTGCATTTGAAAGTGATTTTTTTTAATTATTCTTTTTTATATCTATTTTAACAGATACAGTTATGAAAAGAACTCTGAAAGTCTCTGCTTATGTAATAAATACAAAAAATTTAAAAAGCTAAAATCCTTGGTATCTTGTACCGCTACCTAAAGTTCATTATCTGTAATGGACAGTAGCCTTAGCTGGGCATAAGTCTTCTATTGTAACTATATGATACATAGGAATATAATTCAAAATATATGTTCTTGTAGCAAAAAAACAAAGAAAGAAAAAAAACAAGTGAAAAGCTCTCTTAACCTTCTTACTTAATTTAATTATCCTGCTTCCCCTCTGTGTAGGCTTTTCCCCAGTCTGTAGGTGTATTTTCTGTCCACATCATTTAATTTCTGGAATTACACAAAAAATACTCAATACTCAAGGAGTCAGTACACGACATTCAAGTACTCTGCATTCCACAGCAATTCTGGAGAGCTTTAGAACAGCTCAGTTATAACCTTCTGTGTCTTCTTCTCTACTGTTTCTCCAAACTTGTCTTGGTGAGAGGTTGGCTTTTGCCACGGTTACTGGAAAGCTGATACTTCTTCTCCTGTGTCCCCTGAAAAAAAAGACTGTTTTCAAAGCTACCCACTGTAGGAGAGACATGATTCACTACAACTTCTCATTGCATCTCCAGAGATGGCAGCAGATACTCAAGGACATACACTGCTGCTGCTGCGGCTTCAAGGGAGTGTCAGTCACTGATGTAGGCCAAGTTTTGCATTGTTTACATGCTGGTTTAGTTTCATCTGCTTGTTCGCTGCAGAGAAGAGGTTGAATGTACTGAAGACACATGTGCCAACTCTTAATTGGTAGGAGTCTGACTGCATGCACTGGCAACAAACGTATAGATTGGGAAGGAACCACGTGTTTCAGGGGACAGAGTAGCTGTTAACAGGAGTTAACAGAAGTCTTGTTAACAGGATGCAAAACTTCAGCGGTTAGCTTGAGGTTCTGATTTCACTGAGTTTTTGCAGCTACATGGAATGAAATCTTTTTTATGTATGAATTCAACGATGTAAGGCTAGCAGTTTGAACTTCAAATGTCAGCAGCTGCAAATGGTTTTGTTGCCTCTGTGAAATTAATTGTTGCCTAGCCTATCATGTTGTGCATTTGTGTTTTATTCACGACCGGAGCAAAATCTCTTTTAGAAGTGATCGCTACCACAAAATGAATGGTTTCTTTAGTACCTGGTGGGTGGACTTGGAGAAGAAAAGATAAGCATGGAGTAGTGTGTCTCTTCTCATCCTGTTTCCCTTCTGTAAGTCAAAAGAGGAGATGCAGTTCTAAGACATCACTAAAGCACTCTTGCCTGGCACCAGTTATCTTGTCCTTTTCCTGCATGTGCTTGTCATAGGGGTTTTCTTTTCATAAAATACATAGAGCCAGAGGATAACTTTAAATCTTTTAAATGTTTTCAGTAAGTAGTGGCAGGGGAATGGAATATCTTACATAAAAATACAAAAGCTAGATGCTATCTCACATGGGGAGAAACAAATTTCAAGCACGTGGGCTCTCAAACAATGGTGGAAACAGCAACTCATGGATGACTAGGTGACCTGTTTTTCTGTCCTGAAGAACTAAAAATAATTTACATATTTTTGTTTTTAAAGCATTTGCATGTCATCTTGGTGTGATTACTGGCACATGTTGTATTGATTCAACTTTATTGTCGCATTATTCTCTCACATTCAAGGACCACATGTGCTCCACATCTGGTGAACATTCAAAGGCCTTTTGAAAAACATCACCATGTTTTTGTTCTTAAAAATGCTTATGACAAATATCACACTCTTGCATCTGCTTCTTCTATTGGTTGCAAACGGGATGCACTAGGCTGTGTCTACTGTCCGGTTACAAAACCACCAATGATAACACACTACATTTCCTGTTAACTGAAGTGATTAACTGCTTGACTATTGGTCCTTGTTCCTTGCACCAGAATGACTGATAGGAATGAATAGGAATGCTCTCTTTTATAGTTATTCATGATCAAATATAATCTTGTTTTTGAGGAGGGCATGCTTTAAAAATTGCTAGCATAGTATTCAATATCAAAAATCTCCGAGAAACTCTCCAGAAAACATTCTGCAAAAAGTTGAATGTTTTCCGAGAGATCTGCCAGTACTGTTCTGGTTTGGTACATTGCTCAGTGCATTTTATAGTGTGAGTGCATGACTATTTAACACGCTTCATGACAATGGTGTTGCGTTATTGTGAACGTCTGATGGTGTGGAGTATAGGCATTGTGAACGCCATCAGTTTAGAATATGTGGTTCCCTGTACCAAACCAGTTGCATGCAAAGAATACTGCAGTATGATTTTCACATATTATTTATTTTGTGGGGCAAAGTTAAAAATCATGATTAGCATCTTCTTACATTTTGCCCTTAGGTGCATATTATATAAAATCTCATTTGGAGATACCTAAACACAAACTCAAACCTGAAACATGTTTAGTTGGGCTTAGAGTGAAGGAGAAAATATTCTCCTGACTCAATAATGAACTTCATTTCTCTTTTGGGACTTGACTTCTGACACAGAGAGAAGGCCAAAATAAAACCCAGACTGAGTGAGGGCCCCGACTTAAACCTGCTTTTAATTAAGCCTTGTAAAGAAGCTTTTCTGCTAAAACTCTCAGGTTGAAGAGTTCATGCAAAAAAACCTCCCTGTGGCTTATGAACAGCCAAAGTGGGGACATTCAAACACACATTTTTGAATAGTTTAAACCAGAAAAAAATCCAAATGAGAAAGTGCATATTATTTATTCAATGCAGTTTTTAGCAGGTCACTCCTTTTCCAGTTATCTTACTTTTTCATTATTCTGTGTGCTTCAGTTTGAAACTTAATGCTACAAGATGTTTTGATATTAACAAACATGAAAACTAAGTTGCTTTGTTTTCCTTTTTTCCTAATTGCACATAAATCTGACCCAGTTCATCTGGACACAGTTACAGGGCGTTAGACATGTAATACACATTTCAAATCTGAATCCTTGCACCAAGGCAAAGGTCAAAGTAATTTTCTTGTTTGTTTGTTTTTAAAGGGATTAAATAAATGTAGTTTTACCACAAGGAAAATGACAGCCCCCATTGCTCAATTATGGCTTTGAAGTTCACATTTAAATGGGAGAAGAAAATTCTGTCTGGACCAGTGGCAGGGATAATTTCAGAAGTAAAGGTTGTGTGTTTTCTGTGCAAAGTGATGCTCTTTGTGCAAGACTTCTGCTAGATCACTTACACTATCAACCCCAGACAAGTGCTTATACCACATTAAAATAAAACTGTGGCTTCAGTGACAGGCTGTAAACAAAAGGGGTGGGATACAGTTAATGGCAGCAGTGTAGCGCTAAAGAAAAATAAATAATTTCCTTTAACTTGCAACTGGCAAATGCCCAAATCCTGAAACATCATCAATCATCCTTGATGACTAGATGAGATCATAAACTGAATGAGGAAAAATAAACTTGAATTTAACTTAAATTGTGATTGGCACCGTAAAAATTAACTTTCACCCCAAAAAATGTTTTTTTCTTCCAAAATGTTTCTAATGCCGCCCTTCTCAACTTTTCCCCACCCATTGCAGAACTTCCAAGTGCTCTTTACTGTTGGTAATGTCATCCTTCCATGTCTGTTTCAGCATATGCTTTTAGTTTTTATGTTGAGAAGCAAGCTGCTTTTGCGTTTCTTCCAAAAAAACATTTTAAGTGTAGTCTTCATATAAATACTGAACATCATGTTATTCACAACCTCATAATTCACCAGTCTACCAGCTGAATAATGTAGCAGGCATAGAAGACTGAGAAGCAAAGGATGTTATACAGACCAGAAGAACTATTCTGACAAAAATCTGTTGGGGAGATACTTCCTGAGAAAAAATACATGAAGTTTCTTTTTCAGTTCTTCACACATCTACGGCTTATTTTGAGCAAAATACACACTCTAGGGAACAGTTATGTACTGTCAGGAAAATTGACTTGATATTTTAATTTTTACAGCTGTTTGTGTTTTGCACCAGGACTTTTTACAAAGTTTCTATATCATATTCCTTGAGAGAGATGTTTGTTCTCCTGAGTGGATGACTTTACATATAACAGTTTAGTTCTGGAAAGTTAGAGACCTGGTAGAAGTAGTACTAAAATTCCACCAGTAGTATGAAGTCCTGACATTGTGAAGTCAGTTTTGGAGTGGGCAAACTATATAATTATTTAAAAGATAAAGCATCATGTCACCAATATTGCAGTCAGGCAGTGATCATTACCGATTATTTGAAAAACATCAGACATGGTTGGGAGAATCAGTTTGACACTGATTTTGATAAGCAATAAGCAAGGAAATTTTGTAGTTTTAGACCATTGGTTTAAAGGCAATGTTATATCCCAGCTGTTCTTGGCACATACCAAGTAAGTTGAAAATATCAGTCTGGTTCTTAGGGGTCTAATTGATGCCAAATTGGCAGAGATTGAGGAGTAAGGGAGCTCAGGCTACCCTCTAACCTCCTGAGCTTTTGCATACTTACTTTATCAGTTGTGTAGATAAGGGCTTTTGCTTCACCGTGCTGTCAATCTGGTCCTTGCTCTAAGATGAAAACACTGAAATTAATTATGTAGCTTGAGCTTGGGTTCAGCCATCCCCTGCGATATCAGATGTGTAAAGTAAACCTCAGCTGGTAATTAGCGTGTATTACTGATGAGTGTTGGGAACAAACTATGTGAGTGACCTTTTCAATAGATACTCTGAGAGGGGTTTTTTCCCCCCTTAATAAAAAAAAAAAAAAGGCATAAATGCTGACTTAGAATTGCTCTGATTATGTTGTGTTAAAATGGTGGATAGGTCATGCTGTTTATTTATTTACATACTAAGATTTGAGGGGAAAGCTGTTGTAGACTGAGCTGAATTTCTGCCAGCATATGATGATGCCACATTATTTTATGTGGAGAGAACTTTTTAAGTTGAGAACTTGTGATTTTGGAGGAGTGTCTTTCAAAGACTTGCTGCTCATTGCAGCTCAGAGGGATGCAGCCAAAATAGCATTTTAACTTTTTTTCCCCCCAGTTATACACGTCGATTTTTCTTGTCTGTGTTGACAGGAGGCTCAATTTGTGGATACATGTTTATCCTTTTATATGTGATCATGTTCATGTAATCATTCTTGACAGAAAGTGGGGGCATAAGTACAGACGATTTTGAGATAGCCAGTGTAGCTTTTGTGGACGTGGAGGTTTTGACGTTAGTCTGTGAGAGTTGTCCCAGTGGCCAGTGCAGGAGTGTTTGGATGTGAGAACTGTGGGCTTTGTGGGAGTGCTCTGCTGTTGTCAGGAGAGGGAAACGCAGCTGCTATGCGCTGGGGCCACACGGCCCTTCTAAGGCCACAGTGTCTTTTGAAAGGACCAGTAGTAGTTGTTAATTGTAACACATTGTTCTGGAGTATTTGTTTCAATTTTGCTTTACTCAAGTTACCACGTTTCTCAAGTGGTTCTACATAGAAATTTAATAACCTTGTCTTCTAAATTCATCATATGTTTAGATGAGATAGATGGCTAATGAAACATGTGACCTACTTCAAGGCTGAGAACTGGTGGAGTGGTACTTTAGGACCAATTGTCAGTTATTTTACAGTTGGCTCAGTGTTTGCTAGCCTGGACAGAAAAGAAGAGCTAGGTGATCGTGCTGTTTCCGAGGAGAGCTGCTTACTGCTCAAAGCTATGTCAGCTCTTGCAAATCCCGTTGATACCTCAATCTCAGGATACAGAATGAGTTTGGACATCCCAGTAGTCCCAAAAAATTTTCAAATCAAGAAATTTTCCCCATTGTTTTGCCATTGTCATCCACAAAGTTGCCTTCGCTGTGTGGTTTCTACATTCATAGCTGCAGCATCATAGCCTGTTCTAAATTTCATGGCCATGTCACTAAATGTTCTGAATTTCATAGCATTCTTTGCAGAGAATGTGCATGATATACCAGCTTTTATATCTCACCCTTGCTCTTTTCCTGATGTTTGGGTTATTATTGGTCATTCGGTTGTTGATGAGTTACCTACTATTTATTCTCAGGCTAAATGTTTTGATTTTACTGTGAATATGCCATTGTTCTGTGCCATTAAAGATAAGGATTTGCCCTTCTTACCAGGATGGTAATAGCTCCACACCAAAAGTAGATAGCTCCATGTATTTGGAAGAATAAGGGTATGTTCTGGAAGATTAGGTGAGTAACAAGTATAACTTCCAGCCATCTTCCATGAGTTCAGCCCTTCGGATTATATGTGACGTTGTTGTTCCTGTAGTTATCTAGAAATTTAGCAAGCTGGTTTTTGGTAAAAGCAGCAAGAATTAGGGGTAACTGAGATATTTTAGAATTTTTGTTCTGATAATCATTTCTTCTTTCGGTGACAGCAAATACATATTTTCCATGTCCTTCACTTTATCCATGTGTACCAAAAAGTTGCAAGTTTTAAGTGATCACTAAATTAGTTAAATAATCATTCTTCTTGTTCTTCACTGATCCCTTGGGAGTCTAGTACTGGGAAGAAAGATTCCAGGAGACAGTTCTCCTGCAGGCATGAGGAATTCTGATCACTTGTTTCACAGTATTTGTCCACTCAGTGGACTAGTTTGGGTGTCAAGATCTGGCAAAGACAGTTCACTCCCAAGGGGAGTGGAAACCATTGAGGGCAGTGGATAAATTTAAGTAGCTTCATTTTAATTTTCCAATGCTTCTGCCGAGGATCATCTAAGCCCTCACAAAAGTTGTGCTAAATAAAAGAAAACTGTTGCACTTAATGTGTACATTTGCCTTTAGTGCCTAATGTAACATTTGTGCCATATATTCACATAATTTTTCACTTTGGTCATGAAGTATGTAGAAACTTCTGGTTTTTCTTCAAGGAATTTGGTTTGTCGGGGAAACATCTGGTTTATGGAAATGAGCAAGGAATTCAGTACACGAGAAGATGATTGCAAAATAGCATCTATGTGGTCTCTGCGTCAGTCATTCAGCTACATTTTGTAAAAATAAACAGTTGTTACTGCCATGATTGCCATCCCTTTTTCAGCGTGCGGTGTTAATGAACGTGATTTGCTCCTGCGAATTTATAAAACTAAAAAAAAAAAAAGAAAAGAAAGAGAGAGAGAAGCAGCATGTCCGCAGAAGAAACGACGTAGCAGGATTTTCCTGATGTTGGGTAATTGCTACAGAAGGCTGAGTTCAGTCGGGATCAGTTTTCCAGGCGGCCGCTCCCTGCCCGCGGCGCTCCCACAGCGCCACCTGCAGGGCCCGGCCGGGCGGGGGTCGCACAGAGCAGGGCGGCAACGCCGGGAACCGGCGGGTTTGTTCCTGCCCCGCTCCTTTGCCCCCTTGATACAACGCACTCCACCGGCTTGGTGTGCGGGGTGCGCGCTGGCCTCCTCCGAGTGTAGGGGGCTGTGCTCTTCCCTTTGCTCTTCTGCGTAAAGCAAGCCAGTAATTCACCTTAATAAATTCAAAGCGCCGTTAAGCACAGAGAAACAGTTCTTGTGTCAAAGTTTGATTGTTCTTATTTTTTTTTTTAATCTGGCTTCGTCTGGGCCGTGTTTTATTAAAAACATTTTGGTGGCATTTCTGTTGCATGTTTTCTGATGTGGAAAAACAAATCAAAACCCACTTATCACATGAATCATTGTTAAAATCAGCAGTAGTCCTCTGTGTAAAATCTGCCGGTAAAAGCCGGGAGGATGGGGATTAAACCTGGAGCACATTAAATTAGTTCCAGTCTATCCCAAGCAGGCTCTGCATTGCTTGCTTAGGCAGGCAAAACGGAAACAGGCAGTTTATAACGAGGCTGGTTTAAAAACTGTGGGGTTCATTTGAAAAAGATTTATATCCCCCACTTATATAAACATTACAAACGTGGGCTGCAAGCAGGAGGCAAATCTTTATTGAAATCTCTTTAAGAGCTTTTTCATTGTGAATAAAATGGACAGCGTGTACTCTTGTTTGCAGATTCGCCAATATCTGTACACTAATCTTTTCTCAATGCTCTGACTAATTAAAATACAACTCAGGGTAGAACAGCAAGACCACCAACCGGTAGTTTGCTGGGGTCTGACAAAAGAGGCAATAACTGAGGTGGTGGAGAGAAATTATTTAGTTGAAGAAGGAAAGATTGTCCTGAGACAGGTTTAGGTTTTCTGTAGTGGTTATTAAAAAAAAAAGTGAAATTTTAAAGAGAAACAACAGTGTCTAGATTTATCTCCACTCACCCCCCTCCCTGATGGATGCTGCCATTCTCAAACAGTAACAGAAATTTTGTGAGGTTTATGATCTTTGCTAGGGCCTGCAGCACTGTCTGCTGGTAAGATCAAAATATTTGCTCCAGAAAAATTAAAAGTAGTCTGGGATATGAGGGTCCCAGATGTCAATTGAAGTGGCTACTCTCATTGTAATGTTTGTGGGTAACTTAATTGTGATGGCGTTATTTTGAAAGTTTATTTTTAGAAGGATTAAACATACATTAGTGCAGTATTTTTGGTATTAACACAATTTTATTTCTAGCTGTTGCAATACCATTTTACTTCATTTAGTGTACGTTATAAAAGTTGTTCAAATCCTGCATTTAACAGAAAGTGCTTTTCATATTTCATTTTGATGTTAATAAACAGTGTCTAAAAGAGCTTTGTAATAACAGTCTACCTTCCAAAATATGATCCAAGACTCAGACAAATGATTCAAAGTATTTTGTGCATTGTAATATATAAGCAGTATCCTCTGGATTCTCTCATCAAACTGAGGTGTGGCACACCTACTTTTTTTGCTGCCATGGTGTCTCCATATAGAATATCACTTATGACCCTCATGTCTGATTATTATGTCCTGAGAGCAGACTGACAGATGGCTTATTAGAAAAGTGGGAATTTTCTATGCTGTAGGGCATGAAGAATTTTCTACTAATTCCCAAAGACGAAATTAGGATTTTCCTGCTCCTATAGTGGTATGAGTATGCTGCAGTGATAGAAGTTGGAAGCACTCTCTCCCTGAGGTGTGGGAAGCCAGATATGAAGGAAAGAAATTATATCAAAATGCTGCATTTCCTCTCTTGTAAGAGTTGTGCAAGAGAGACTGTGAGGTACATAGACCTATCCATACTGGCTTTTGAAAAAGAAGTCAGTTTATAGGGAGCTCCATCCTGTGACAACTTGATGGCTATCACTAAATAGGTTACAGTGGGCTCAAAGTGAGCCTCTGTTGTATTGACATCAGCGTACCATGACTCACAGTGTAGGTGGGGGCCATAAAGGCAATTCTATGCTGCACTGTATGCTATTTCCCTTACCCAGGACTCAGCAACAGACTGTCAGAGCACTCAACTTAACACTTGGTAGTGTGAGAAGCTACTGCTGCTTACAGGTGGAGAAAAAACAAGAAGTCTGCATTTGGACATGGAGGTGAGCATCGGTCTCCAGAGTATCAGTCTGGTGCCTGACCACTGGGCCATGCCTCCTTTCTCTGCTACCAAAAAGCACAATGGGGAACTAAAAAATATCTTGGAACCTCAGCTTCTAGCATACACAACTGAATTTGTGGGGGTTTGTTTTGCTTGTTGGATAGGTTTGGTTTGTGGGGTTTTTTTATGTTGCACATACAACCACCTTTTTTCACCTTCTTATTGCAATCTGAATTGTGTTTTATCTCAGCACAGCTTGATATCCTCCTAGAATAATTTTTTTAAAAGGTAGTTAATCTAAAAGTAGCTTAAGTCAAGTCTGGTCTTATCTTTAAGGCTGGAGAATTTTTTTTTTTTAGTTAGAACAAAATGGAATATACATTTGTCCAGATCTTCAGAGTGAAACTTGAACATAAGAAATCCTTTCTGTATGAAGCAACTAGGAAATATATATGAAAGTAACTGGAAACTTCTGAAGTACTT
The DNA here is from genome assembly GCF_003984885.1 of Neopelma chrysocephalum. NCBI lineage: Eukaryota > Metazoa > Chordata > Aves > Passeriformes > Pipridae > Neopelma > Neopelma chrysocephalum. The sequence continues at coordinate 2,477,269 of NW_020897700.1, read as the reverse complement.
AAGTGTTTGGAATGACATGCATGATTTAAGTGTTTTTAGATATTGGGACCAGATGTCCTGTGCTCCAGTCATCTCCCTTTGCACAAATATAATATCATGAGGGATAGTTATGCTGACTCAGACTTTTGGCTGAGTGGGAGGGAAATCCCAGAGGAACAGAAAGCTACATTTGTTTTTCTAGTTGTAGCTCATTTTGGACAAACGGATGGGGAGGAGGTGTGGCAGGAGCAATCCCTGGCAACCAGGATGCCCTCATGTGGCCCTTACAGCTGGCAGCAGGAAAGCAGTCAGATGCATCTCTGTCCAGAGCAAGGAGCCAACAGCAAAACCACTGCTAGTACCACCCAGCATAGCCTGGCTCCATGGATGGATGATGGGAATGCTGAAAGGAACGAAAAGAGGGGAGGATTTGCTGTATGCCAACCACAGGAAGGACATGTGGGCCGAGAGGCAAAGAGCATCATGACTGACAAGTAGGTGTTGGGTATGCTGTTTAATAAATAGCATCCTAAAAGTTCATATACCCATGCACAGGTGTGCCCAACCCAGGGCATGCAGTCTGTTCACCCACTTCTTATGAATACCAGCATTGAAGATTCCCACTGAGCAAACCCTCAGTCGGCGAGGCAGCACCAGAGGTGACTGAAAGAGGGTTCTGGGGCTGTGCAGGCATTTCCAAGACCATGAACACCCAAACAGCAGCCTGATGAAGACCTGGGGGCCCTTGGCAGCCAACCATGCGAGGAGGAGGCAGTGCCAAGAGCAGTCGAGGGAGATTTAAACAGTTCCAGGGAGCACGAGTGACTCGGATTGCGGCAAACAGGAGCGGGCAAACAGGGACCTGGTATGGCAGTGAGGGCATGGCACCGGCAGTTTGTAGGGCAGTTGGGGCAGGCAGGGTGAGCAGGAAGGGCTCCTCTCTGACCATCCAGGAGTAGCCAATAGAGGCAGCAGACTCAGTAGCTGGTAAGGAACAGCAAAGAGATCCTTTCAGCCCCAATCTTACTAGTACATTAGTTTAAGCTTCCTGAGTTATGCTATTGACCTGCTGTAAAGCTCGATCCCCTGTAGCTGCAGGAGTGGGATTTCAGAAGTTTTTCACCATAGCACTCTCACAATTGAAAAATAATTGTCATTTTGCTGATGCCCATGTTTCATGTGATGTTTTATATTAGATATATGCTGAGTAGTCATTGTTACTGCAGTTCTTGCACATTGATAGGGAAAAAAATGTCATTTTCTTTGAAGTGTCACTGTTCTGACATCCGCTGCTCTCTGAAAGATGGTAACCTAATTAGGTTTTAATGGCAGTGGAAAACTAGACAGGAAAATTAAGGTTTTGACCTGATACATTTCATAGGATGAAATGAGATAGAGTTGTGTAATTAAGCTTCTTTTATTCTTCCCAACCTAAAAAGGGGAAGGAAAATGTTCTTCCTTGTGCAAATCATACCACAGCGAGCATCCTCCAGTGAAGATGTCCTGTCAGTGAAAGATTGCTTCCACACACAAAAATGGATGAGGGGCTCCTAAGTTATAAACTTAATTATACATGTGACATCCTTGAGACGTGCCCTGCCCAACGCAGCTGCGTTGGGCAGGGCACGTCTCAAGGATGAAAGATCACCGCCTCCCTAAGATCTTGCTCTATGGTAAACTTGCCACCGGCTGCCGCAAGAGAGGAGCCCTGAAGAAAAGATACAAGGACTCCCTGAAACAACATCTCAGCCTCGGGCATATTGATCATCATAACTGGTCTACTCTGGCCTCAAATCGGGAGGCCTGGAGACACACCATCTATAATGCTGCTGCTTCCTTTGAGAAAGCACGCAGGATCACCCTTGAGGAGAAAAGACAGAGCGGAAAGAACCGTGTCTTGCAGAATATACCACCTAAGGAGTCCTTCTGCTGTGCCTTTTGCAATCGGACATGTCTATCTCATATTGGCCTTATTAGCCACCAGCGTGCTTGTAACAAATGTGGATAGAGCCTTTCCCAAATCTTCGTTTGTGAAGCCTAGCCATGATGATGACATGTGACATCTGCCTTTAATCACCATGAAAGCCTGAATCCTGCTTGAAACATAGTGAGTCTTGTACAAGAGCTAGAGATGTCAGTACTGTATTGTGATAACATTTACTGTACTGATTATCAGCTGTGGTGCTTTGCAGTGGACTGATAATCTGCCTTTGCGTGTCTTTGTGTTGCCGTTCTGTCTCCTTCCTGTGGTTCCAGCTGGGACTGTGGGCAGAGCAATGGGATCTTCTCCTGTACAAACCTCCTATGTCCATATATTTTTGCTTTGTGGTTTATGTCTTACGCTTTTGTCTGTCAGCATACCAAGGTGTAAAATATTTCAAAGACAATGCAAAACATTTCAATATGTATTACCTTCATCCTTTCTGCTATTTCTAAAGTATTTTTCCCTCACAGTCCACAATTCCTTTAGCTGTAATAAGCACTGTGCAAAACAGTTTATAGTTTTGTTCACCAGATGCATTTTATGCATAGTGTTCTATTGCGTGAGACCACTGAGTTTGTGCTTTCTGCTCATTTTCTGTCCTTTCACCCTTGAAAGTCTTTGTGAAATAAGCATGCCACTGAGAGCATCTCCACCAACTTGAGAATTGGAAAAATCATAGTTTCAACTTCCCTTGTTTCTCATGTGCCTTTCTTGACTAGATTCAAGAGCTATCTCGTACTCTGAAATTCTCTTCTGTCTGAAGAAACATACACAAACTGTTTTTCTTCCTTTTGATAAGCAACTGTCTCCCACTCTGAAGAAATTTACCCTTTCAATTGTTTTGTAACGCCTTCCAACATTATCTCTAGTTTTTCACAGCCTCTTGAAATGTGAACACTGGGACTGGGCCTGATATACAGGAATTAATCCTGTTAGTGCCACATACTGTAATAAACCTGCTCCCCTACTTCTGTCCCATGAATACTGTATTTTGTAGTTATATTGGTCCTTTTGCCATGGCTTTGAGGTAAGCATGTCCACTGTGGATTGGATCAAAATGTAGCTGAGTTAGTTTGATTTTTCTAACAAAGTTAGTTCACTTTTTCTGCTCAAAAGCAGCTGCCTACAAAAGATTAGGAGAAGAGGACAAGGTTATATGATACTCTCCCTGCTCCAACCATTTTGAGTTCTGCAACAGTTGTGGTTTCTCTGTATTTACTAATATTTCATGGAATTCTTTTCCCCTGTGAGTTTTCCATCATCTTTGTGAACCTAAGTAAGAATTTAGCAGCACAACAACCTTTGGCAAGAAGTTCCACATCTGGGCAAATTGCAGGAAGAACTACCTCTGTTTAGTTTGCTTTTTAACTGGCTTTTACCAGCTTCGTTTATTGACTGTTAGTTCTTGTGTTGGGACAGAGAGTGAGCAATCATTCCCTACCTGCTTTCTCTAGTCAACTCTAATCCACTCTCTAGTGATTTTTTTAGGCCTTTTCTCACCGCTGGGTTATCTGTTTTTCCAGCCTGAAGGGTTATAAGTAGTGATCTAAGCAGTGATTAATTCCTTTTCTTTGTCCTGAGCATCTCTCGAATCTTTCTCAGTAACCATCTCCTGGAATAGAATCGCCTCCTTCTGCAGATACCATCTGCACTATTGAATGACCGATTTGGTTGTACTACATTTTTCTTGATTTATATACCTTTTATTTGTTTTCTCTCCCTGTGGTTTCTTATCCTTTCCTTTGTAGTGGCTGAACTCTTTCCCATTGTTTTCCTCAAAGCTGATGTGAGTTTTAACTTCATAGGGTATTACATTATCCCCATACCCCTTTTCTCTATTTTGAACCCGTACCATCTTCTGGCAGTTTTCTCAATATTCCAAGACTTATAGAAACAAACAGACAACCTAAAAAAACCCACCCACACAAAAATCCTGACACGCATAGCACCAAGTTCTTTCTCTGATACATGTTTTGTCTTGACTGTGCCTGTATTCCTTTTTTATTCTTCTGACATTATTTTTGCTATGCTGATTCATGTTTTTACCAAGCATGCCTGTAGAAGACATCACAGCTAAAAGCTTTTGACTATGTTGGAAGTATTCCCTTTTTAACCTGCTGATGAGTCTCTTATGTCAGACGTGAGGTGATTTAAGTAAAATTGTCTTTATCCTCACAGAGCTTTGTCTAATAAAATCTAGACTTGCTAAATATCCTTTTTTCAATATGCTGTTGTTGCTGAACCCCCTTGAACCATTAAAATATCTTCACACAGCTGTACACTTAGATGGTCTCCAAAGAGAGAGGGAAAAACTCACCATGTGATGTAATGATACATTGCCAGACAGCATAACTCACTGCAATGAGGTGATTTCTGTGCTGTGGAAGATCAGATATCAGTGGACATTTGAATTTTCTCAAAATGTATGTATAAGTCTTGCAGTTCTGACATAGTGACTGAATCTGCTTCTTGTAGCACAAGATACAAAACTTAACTGAAGAAGTTCCAAGATGATCGAAAACAGGAAACTGTTGTGCTCAGTAAAGACAGGAGAAAGGTATTAAGAGGAAATCTTAATTATGTTGTTCAAACTATAATTTCTTCTATGTCCTAAGGAAATTAGGTTAAAGAAAAATACTGGATTATACTACTTTGGCTGTGGGTTATAGCTGGAATCCAGTTGCTTAGGTCATGATCATGGGCTAGGGAGTTATTGGCTGAAAGAACTGTCTTGGGCTTTGCTTTTGTTTTGGTTTTAGAAATGATAGGGATTGAACAGCTTGTTTTAAATACTTTTGTTGTTATCACATATTAGCTGTTAAGTGTCAGTGCTGTGTTTTGGAATTATGCAAGACACGTAAAAAAAATATCTCTGACCAGAAGAGCTTACAAATGTTGTGCTTTTAAAAAGCCTTATGTTGTTAGTAAATTTTTCTTGCCTTTGGCTTGTCACGGTGTTCTGTAGTAAGTGCTAACATCCTGGATAGATATTCAGCAGGTATATCAAAGGACTTTTGATGTCTGTCATGTTGACTGATAGACACCAATTAAGCTTCTGGCCATTGACAGTACATTGAAGAAGTCATCCAAAGAGCAGGTGATTATTTATATATTTTTCTTTTATCTCTTGGCAACCTTAAATTCTAGTTCACATAGACTTCAAGCCAGCACTGTTGCATAAGGAAGCAGTCCAATTCTTGGCCTTCACGGCTAGTGTAAGTTTTTCTGTGGCCAAGCAGTAAACCCAAGCAGAGAACCAGTATGGTTAAAATGATTTGGTTTAGTGCACAGGCACAGAAACACTTCAGTAGGTGCAGAAGGAAGAGGCTGCTGTGGTGAGTGGAAGGCGAGAATGAAGGCCAACTGGGAGAGCATGCACATAGGATGAATGTGAATCTGTGCCTTTGACAGCATGAGCCAGGTTAAAAATAGCTTCTGAAAAGTTTACTCTTTTCCTTTTATTTGTTTTTTATTTGTTTATGGTAGAATTTTAAGACACTGTCTGTCTACAAGGAGTGCCTGAAAATTGTCTCTACAGTTTTGAGAATATAGATCCTTGGACAATGTTTGGAGTGGGTGATAAATGCAGAAAAGGATTCAGGAGATAGAATTGGCTCCGTATTTCATTAAAAGACAGAAGAGTCATTAAAAGTAATGACAGAGGAGACAGGTCCTAGATGCTTTTACTGTTTCCTGTGTCTCTCACTAGCAGTTTAGTTCTCCACTGTGTTCTTTATATGTGTATTCTTAGTTTCTGTATCGTCTATCAAGTGAATAGGCAGACACTGACATTAAAGAGAGGAGGATGCAGTCTCTTGGACTTGGCAGAGGCAAGTCGTAAAGCTGTTTTGGTCCCCGACAAAAGGCGATGTGATCTTTCTCCTGGTCTTTAATGGCTTACACTTCTTTTTTTACTGGAAGCAACCATTTACTACCAGCATCTTACACCTCCACTGTCAATCTGCTGTGAGTTCCCTTGATGCTTTGTCTGCTTTCCCCTAAGGCTAAGGGTTGCTCCTTCCCCCTGCAAGGTTACACTTTCTCAGCCCAGCTGGAAACATAAGTTTGAGACTGAAACTTTACAGATGTGCAAACTCATTTCCTGCAAGATATTGGTTATCTAAAATAGCTTGTCTGAATAACTGGATGCTCTATACAGTCAGATTGAGGTGTTTCCTAATGGTGAGAGTGTAGTACTTCGAAGACCTTCATTTTTTGTGCTCTGTTTTGGGTTGCTATTCTTCAATCATACCCTACAGATGTGTAGAGAAGACAAAGTAGAGATACATTTTCATCAAAACCTGCCCAAGTCAAGAATTACAATGATTTCTAGAGCTTCATATGGAGAAACATAATTTGAGTGTAAGATCATACTTAACTGATATTTTGTGGCAAATCACTGGTCATTTATAAGCCATTTAATGAAAACTAAATACATGAAATTATTGTTTTGCTGGGACTAGGGAGTACAGACATCTTCTCACCCATAAGGAAATTATGTGCAATCAACTCCAAATCTCAGATGACCAAACAGTGTAAAACAACAAGTAACAGAACTGCAGCATTTGATTTATGGGCAGCTGAGCGCTGCAGGCAGCTAAGACTCCTCCTTAGTTTGGCAGCGTCTGTCGTTTTCACTAGTATGACTATTGCTGCAGAGATCTATTGCCATCAAAATATGTGAGCCAGTTTCCCATACCTTTGAGGTCCTCCCTTGGTGCCATTGTCACTTTTAGCAGCTAGAATCTTCTTGCCTCCATCTGGGCAGTGGGAAAGTTAATATGCTGTGCAACGGAATCAGAAACCACAAGTCAAACCTAGGTAAAACATGAAAAATCAAATAGAGCGACTTTGGAAAGCTGCTTATTCCACAACTCTTTTCCCTCCTAAGTTTTCAATAAAAGGAGCTGTTGTTAAATAGAGTGGTCCAGGAGCTTGGGGCAGCAAATGAGCCAAGGCCTTGTGAGTTTCCACTGATCCTTTTGCTGGTTTTACCTGCAGCTGGGTTATGAGGTTGTTTTTTAGTTTTGTTTTTCAGCAATAAAATTCTTCACTTGTATAAAGCTGTGTGGTTCCCATTCCAGAAAGTTCTGTTAACTCATGCGACCTCTGAAGGAATTAAACATGTTTTGCTTCCTAAATGGAAAGCCGCTAGAATATTTACATAGCAAAGTAGTCTCTAGAGATTTATCTCCTTCTTCCTCCTGGATTTTAAAAGAAAATAAATTCCACTTGCTTGAAGTTGATTTTTGCTTTAATATTTTTAATGATGTGTTGAGGACAGTGGGCTGGAAGCACAGGGATTTAAGTGCTCAGTTCTCTTTTCAGTTTTGTCAGGGACACGTGTTAATTCAAGTAAACTCTGACCCTCCTCTTCTCTTCCTCCCAAGCTTGCTCTGTTTTCTATTGTGTAAAATACATTTAATGATATATATTACTTCAGATTCTTACAGGTTTATTTAATATTGAAAATAATGCCTCGTACAGAATTGCAAAACGTTTTTTCTTGGGTTTGTTACACTTCCTCTTAGGTCCTGTAGATCCTATAAATCACATTTTAAATGTCATTTTGTAGCACAATATCATGTTCAGTGTTTAAAACTGAAAAAATTATTTTGTACTTTCTTCATTATTCTCCCATCTGCCAAAACTCAGGTCTTTTGCAAAAATCAGCAAATTGACGTCGGTTCATTTACCCTTAGGGACACTAAATTATTACATGGCTTAAGTTCTAAAAATAAATAACTAAGAAGGGTGGAGGAAAGAGATGGAAAACAATAAAAAAAAATCTGTCACAGATTCTCCCTGAATTCTGAAGAATATATGATGATAGCATTAAAATGTCCAAACAATTCAACCAAGCAGAAGGTGTTAGAGCTTGGGCCTTTTGGCTGGCTCTGCATTAAGCAGCATTAATGTTTTTATATAGCCTTTGGAAAGCTCAGAATTGACCTGTTTGTATTATTTTTATTGGCTCCCTTGGTGATAGACAAATGGGGCTAACTTGAGGCCAACATAACCAGCAGGAAATTTGGGTCATGGGTAGTTACATTTTTAAAACTTGTGTTTTAGGGCTGTTCAATCAGGGTAATTGATTGATTGTTAGGCGGTGCGGGGAGCCCCTAAATTATCAGAGGTGGCCAGATACTGACAATCTGCCAGTAGATTTTGTTTGAGGCAAATTTCCCAGCTCCCTGTGGAGCCACGCTCTGCAGTGAAGCTGCAAGTCCCATTTTTTTCATGCACAGTCCAGTCCAATTGGCCTGTTTGGACAAAATAGCCTCTGAAATTTGGCAGTTCCATCTGAAGCCCTCTGTGGTGCCATTTCCCAAGAGATAAGGGAAAAACATTCCAGAGAAGTTCATACCCCAGAAAGACCCTACATGCATTCTGAAGTTAATGGTTTATTACAGCTCTTTAATTTTTTGTCCTCTTTCATTTTTACTTTGAAGATAAGAGGTGGCAATTGTTACTTGAAGTTGCTGAGTTTTAGCCTGCCCCATAGTAAATCACCCTGAAAGTTTATGCACAATTTTTATCATGTATGCTTGAAAGAAAGAATTGCTGTACATGTGTACTTGCAGAAGCTACTATCCTCAAGCAGGAGCTGTTCTATGCAACCATGTGCATCCTCAGTGCTCCATTCATGTGGATAATCTGTGTATGCAAAATACAGCTTTTTCAAAAATTCATCTTTGTTGGTGTAGCAGCATGCTATGAGGTATTTAGAGGTGGACTGAAGTAGAGTTTGGGTGTTGGGAGGGAAGGAGAGGAATAGATGATGTGCCCAGTAGACGGTAGATGATGTTTAATAATATGTGGCAGAGGTCTTGCCTCTCCATAAAAGTGAATTCAGATTAATGTAGATTGAAGTTGGTCATCTATTCCAGAATAACTCCACAGGTTGGTTAATCTTCAGTTCTTAGATTTTTAGGACTGATTAGGCTTTTGTTAATTTGACATTGTCATGATAGCTGCATACCTCTGAATTTCTTGAAGTATTGTCTTTTTCCATTTTAGGATCTGGACGATCTAGTATTTATTGTACATAAATACAGATAAGAATTTATTTGATGTCACTTTTCAAGAAGAGAGCAGGTAATACTGAATTGAGGCAGTGCTGAGTTGAAATTTGGGAACTGACAACCTTGTCTTGAGGATGGCTCAGCTGCCAGCATATGCCAGACCAGTACCAAACACTGTAGATTTGCTTCCCAGGTGGGGCAGTGTTTAGACTTGCTGTGCATGTGATTTAAAACTCCCTGCCCAAACACGGAGGGTACCAGCCCCTACTGAATTTCTAAATGTTCCTTTTTGGCTCCCACATGCTTTTCACCCCTGTAGCTTTGTAATTTACTGCTTCAAGTCTGCAATTGCACTTACTATTAGCTTTAGTACATGGGTAGTTAGAAAATTCTTCACTAAGGTTTGTATTCAAATGGAAACAGCATCTGACCACACTGAAGTCCCATGAAAAATAGGTCCATGACAAAACTTGTATGTCAAGAGCAGGGTGGGGCGCAAAAGTCTACAGAAGTGTTGTTTCTTATAGCACAGCCTGGAAAAAAGTTTCTTGAGAGCTTGAGTAATTCATGCTTTCTTAATGATCAAGATCTATGGTGGATCAGTGTAGGTATAAAAACTACAGTTTATGAGATGCTTGTTAGTGTTTCTGAGATTGTCAAAGAACAACTAAAACAAAATGCAACCAGAACCAGGAACCCCTGAAGTCTTGTATGGAGCACACCAGGAGATAAAACTTTCACTTTCTGTGTTCCTAAAGTTATTGCATGATTTTATTATTGTATAGACCTATGTCTCTTTCTAGTTTGTTTGATTTGTCTTTTATTTACCTATTGTTATTCAATTTAAAGAGTATATTGCTGGCTATGGTCCCTATTTACCATGACTAGTCTTTGTGAAGTTACTTAAGAATAAATGTTAAGAATAAATGTTTGCAGACTTGACTCTTTGGATTACAAGAGATTTGATCTTTCACTGTGCACTATGAGTTGACCCACAGGTTTTCACGGGGTGATCTCTTTGGTGATCATGGGACAAGGGGCAGGGTATTGGTGTTGCAGGAGACCTCTTGGTTGGATCGAAGCAATCAGTACCACTAGGAGACAAAGGCTGTTCTCCTACACCTCCCTCCCCACACAGGAGCAGTGTGTGTTGCTCCTGTTTGCCTTGCAGTGGCTCCACTTCTTCTCTGATCTCACTGCTGAGCTCCAAACTAAGCTACAGCAGAAAACTAGCATGTGAAGATTTCATTCAGAGGTGTTTGCGGGCAGTGAGGGTGGCAGTTTGATGGTCCAGTTAGTCACTGTGTTCCTCTGAGTGGCAGAGACATACACGGTGGATCTAAACCCAAGCCCCGGTGTTACATGACGTGTATGTCAGCATGGCACTTGAGGGCATTCATGTCTGAAGTCTCCTTTTTACGACTCCAGTAAAGTTGTATGGAGACCTCTCCCACAGTGATGAGAAGAAGCAAGAGCAATTTCAGTTACTGGGAGATCCCAGCATACTCTCAGTTTTCCCTTCCTTTTGTCTGCCAGCCTTCCTGTCCTTATATACACATTATGATCATCTTCCAGCCTCACAGTCACACTTCTCCACACTTCCACATGGCTTTTGCCTTACTCGCCTTGCAACATAGATGTGCTGTGGCAATGAGTATGACCTGCCCGGCAAAGAAGGCCTTTTTGATGTAGAAACCCACTGTTACATGGCTTGAGAAGCTGGTGAGTGGGCTGTGAAGGAGGGTGAGGGAGAAGGGGGTCAGGGCCCATGCCAGGCTGATGATTGCTGCTCTGTCCTTGCTCCTGTCATAGAGTTCTTGTAGGAGACCACACTGGTCACTTAAAACACATGCTTCACCAGTGGTTCCCTCTGTTACTAGTTTTCTGGGTTTCTGACTTGAAAATGTAGGGTCAGGTTTGCAGATACGCTGAGAGCTTGCAATAGCAACTGAAGTCAAGGGAAGCCCTTGCTCCAGTACAAAATCAGGCCCAAGGATGAGGCCCAAAATTTAGAGGAAGTGTTTGACCTTGTGCTTTCTACCCATACCACAGGAATGGATGCTCCCATCCTCTTATCATACTGGTACTTGGAGAAGATCTAATCATCAGGCTTTTCAAGTGCTAAGGTGCTGCTATCATGAGTTCCAAAGAGAAAACTGTAGAAAACTAATAAATTTGCTGTCTGAGCAGCAAGTAAGTCACAGCACCATTTGCTGACTAATAAGAATGTGAATACTGAACAATGTTTTATTAAATGAGCTCTGCTATTATGAGAAATAATAGCTTGCGGGTGCAGGCAGGAGTATGTCTGATACTAACTGACAAGCACTACAGAGGCAATCTGACATGATGTTCCTTTTGTTTTTCAGACTATTGGTGAATCAGAAATGCCGAGTGTTTTGAACCAGTTATTGCCAATGATCAAGTCTTACAATAAGAGAACGAAAGATGATTATACCTGTGAGGACTTCCTTGTCTTGCTGGTATACATATATTCTGTGGTTGGAGAAACTGGAAGTGGAAAAGAGCTGGATGCAGCTGAAGAAGAGGTGAAAAAGGCCCTAGTCAAGGCAATTTGTGATGAGCCAGAGCCATCTCCTTTGTTGCAGAAAATTACAGGTAAGATTCTGCTTGTGTGGTGAGAAATTGGATGGCTGGGAATGTGGGAACTGGGAAAAGTGTATAAAAATGGCTTGGCTGGTCTGTGGTGCTGAGAGTACATGAGTAAGCAAAAGGATTTCCTGTAGCTTTGTTCCATCTCCCGTGTTCATATATGCCAAATGCTGACAGGCTGTCCTTGAAGAGTGCTGAGTCTGATGAAAGCTCTACAAGTTGTTCTTTTTGTTAAAGATTGGCTAAGTTTGTGTGTTTTTGTAAGGTAATCTTTTCCACAATTTCTTTCACTGATTGGTATAAAGTTAACCCTGGGAAGTCAAAATTAGTCCTGGAAACATGTTCAGTGAACCACAGTTGCTTTGTGAATACTAGGAGCTGGTCTGTCTGGCATAAAGGAAGAAATGTGTCTAAAACCAACACTGAGCTTTTTGCTGAAACAACATGAACATTAGCCTTTAAAAATAGCATACTAAGCCTTTTTTTAGGTGAGCACTCACAGAGCAGGAAAGCCATAACCTCTTGCTGCTGGTGTCAAATTTTAGAAAAAAAATATTAAAATCTTTATTTAAAATGAATGAATTATGGCTCAGGGGTGGTCTAGTGTGGCAGAAGGGACATCACTTCCTGTTATCAGTTTTCCTCAGTATTTGATAATACTGAGGAGGTCATTGACCAGGTCATCTTTGAGATGGTGAGCATATGAACAGAAATCAAGATGTTTAGAGGAGCTTACAATTGAAAACCTTTGCAAAGGATGCCTAAGTGTGGAGTCTCCAGCGATGTGGAATAATACTGCTGTTGGTTATTCTGGTACTATTCTGCTCCTAGTTTGAAATACAGGTGTGGTCTTACCGGTCTGCTGTTGCTTTGAGTGTAAAACACTGTAATGGTCGAAAGACTTACTGCAGGAATGGACATATTCAGTCATATTTGCAATGTGCTGTTATTTTAATACTCCTGGACATGGTGCCCACAGTGTTCCAGGCTTCTTGTAGGCTTTTACTCTCCTTTTTTTTTCAATATGTGCTGCACATCTTGTCCACTATATGGTGTTTCCTCAGAACTTCAGTGGTGTCTTCTACTGGATGCAGTGTAGTCATTTCTAAATCTCCATTTTCGTATTTTCCATTTTCTCCTGTGATCAGAGATGTTTTAAATCACAGTTTTATCACAGTTTCTCTTCATTGGGCCTAATGTAAGTATGCAAAGATTTTAAGTCTCTAAAACTTCAGTCAAGTACCAAAGAGAAGCTGTGGAGAGACCCAGTACTGGTAGTTTTAGATCAAGCACATCACTGTTATGTGAGGAAGTTAATTGCATAACACAAAGCCGGAGTCCTTGCATCCTTCTGTCTGTACCTGTGTGTTTAGCACAACTATGTTTGTGCTATTTGCACAAGTATATGACAGTATGCTTCCATACTTTTTTGATTCATCAACATTCTTCATTTTTACATCTTATGTAGTTCTTTTTGAGTTATTAATAGGAGAGGGCAAAGCAAAATTAAAACCTACTGTCAAGACTAAAAATAAAGATTCTCTTGGGAGCAAAGTATAAAATGAAATTTCTAGGAATGCTCCATAGGTAGTTTTCAAGGCTTTATTCATCCAACAGTTTGCTTTCTTAGCATTAGTGGAATTTGCTGAATTTGCCAGTTGCTATATTTGCAGTACAGTTGAATTGGGAAGACTAATAAAACTTGACCAGCCTTAGACCTACTCCTCCTTGATCTCTGTTTTGCCAGGCCTGTATTTTACAACTTACTGTCCTCTGAACCTTAGGTACTTTGCTCGCTACTTGAGAGGCAAAGCAAGTCAGAACCATAGAAGCATCCACAGGCTTTCCTTCAGAGGCGCAGCAGGACTCTGTAGCAGGGCTGAAAATCAGGGAATAGGTAGCGGTGCTGGTTTCTCCTTTTTGTACAATCACAGATATAATGTTGAGACATCTCCTGCTACCAGCAGAACTTCTATGAGCTACAGACTGACTATTCCTTTTAGCAGATACTGGTTGGCATATTTTCATAAAGGCAACCCAGCTCTGCAAGTTAGCAACAGCCATGTGTCTGGACAGATCATGGTTCAGACCTACAGCATTCTGCCCTCATTTTACTGTAAGAAACAGAAACAAGAGAAAGCCTTTTTTACTCTTGCCAAAAAAGTTAATTAGACTAAAAAAAATTGCAATAATTCTTGGAATCTCTCACTCATGATCAGAACAAATAAAATGTTCACAGTCTTTTATTTTCACCTGTCCATCAAGGTAAGTGATAGGAAGAACGTTAAATGGGATGTTTCAGGAGAGAAGACTGGGCCAGTTACTGGGTGAGTTCAAGACACTGACTGCTGGCTCACTCCTCACCTCCAGAATGAAGTTTCAAACCCTGTTGGCAATCCATGATTGGACTGCTGGGGTTATAGCAACAGATAGATAGAAAAATTCACTGTTCCCTGTAAAAAAGCTACAGAGAAGTTATAGTACATAGGCTGCAAAGCCAAGCGCTCCAAAGCTGAGAAATGTCAGGAACTCTGTTTCCCATGTAACTGTCATTTGACTCCTGTGTGTGTTGTAGCACAGTCTTCAATTTCATGATTATATACTGTATTTTCTATGAGCCATGGCTGCATTCAGTGTATGGACTGAACACCACAGAGGACTAGAACAATATAATTTCAATTATTCTTACACATGATGAAGAAGTACTTAAGTAAATGAGACTGTATGATATTCAGCAAGTAACTTTCTCTGGGTCTCAGTTTGAAGTTGATGAAGTGGACTGGTGCTCTCAGCTTTGTGTGATTCATTTTGGAACTTGAAACAGAAAACCATGGAATTACATTTTCAGGTACTAGTGATTATGTGCCTTTGCGTTCTGCTTCCTGATACACCTGGTACCTGATGTTTTAGGTTTTGTTTCATCACAGCATTGCACTAAGGCTGTGTGGTTGGTTTAAGTTGAAATTCAGAGCCATATCTCAGCTGTGGCTCTGAACTGCTTCTTCAGCCTTTTGCTTTCCACTTTTCTGCAAGGCATGGAAGTTGTGCAGTCTTGAGAAATACACATTTTTGTTGGTTTTATTTGTTGTTCCCATACAGTCACTTGAGAAATGAAATGCAAAACCCTTGTAAAATTTTAGAAAACTTGACTTTCGAGGTCAAATTATCAGTCAAAGTAAAGGTTTATACGAGGTATCTTTTATTCCTGTTTTACTTGTTAAATGTAAACTTACTGATGCTTGTCTTTGTCCACACTTATAGGAAATCTCCAGTCATGTAACTACCTCACAGAACTAGCGCAAATGTCCCCTAAAAGAGGCAGCTTCTAGGTGTACAGGGTATATTTGTGCTGTTTGGTGTTACCTAGAGAAACTGGACTAGTATTTGCAGTACTGTAAAGAAACCAGTTCTTAGAGACAGACAGGATCTGTCTGTCCCATTGGCCACACTAGGTTTCCCTAAGGTAGCCTAGATGATTACAGCCCTCTGCAGATTACTTTTAAGATGCAGCACTTGAATAACCTTATATTGTGTAAGAAGCGTAAGCCCTTCCAATTTCCTGGCCATTGAGTGTTAGGATTTTCAACCTTATTGTTGCTTGAACATGTGTTTTCCAAAATATTTATACAATTTATACAATATTTATACAATAACATTCTGCATTTATGTAACACCCTGTTTCATTGAAGCACTAAAAAATATCCTGGAACTGTTAATTAAAATGAAAATTCAATGCATTAATCACCCAATGAGTTTTAAGAAATATTATACAATTTTTTGCATGCATAATAATATAAAAGTACATTAGCATTGTTGTGTTTGATGGAACTGTTAAATAGTAAGTGTAGTGGTAGACTATCTTAATGCCTTGGGTAATAAAACTGAGTGTAACAGTTCCAAGATTTCTCCCTGGTGTGATTTACCTTGGACATATGTTCTCCATCACTGATTTCGGCAGAATGTTACAACTTGGAGGGGAAACAGAATAGACCAAAACATAATGGAAAATTATGCTTTTCCCAGAATGCTGGGTTTGGGAGCTTTTGGGATAGGGCTTTTTGGCATCTGTTTTAAAAAAAAAAAAAAAGCTGTAAAAGTGTATTTATTTTATAATCTTATCTGTTCATCTAGTTCTTAAATGTCAGTGTAGAGTTGTGTGCAACGGACGCAAAAGCAATGCTAATAGAGCCGCAAAGCAATTAAAAAATTTATTTTTTCAGCTGTGCTGTTCTCTTCTTTTTCATCTGCACATCTCTGTGGGAGCTTTGTAGAGCAGATCTGCCTTTCATGGTGTGCTCTGGAGGCCAGCAGCCCAGCCAAAGGTGCAGGCAGCCAGCTGTGCTGCCCAAACGCAGTACCTCTCACCTGGCAGGGCTGTAGGTATCAGTTGCATCTTGAGCACAGGTGTGGCAGAAACCCTCTTGTGCCAGGACCTGCTGTTTATCAACTTCTAAAACCTGAAAGTTTTAATCATAAAATGAATTTCTGGACCTTTTTCTGCATTTTTCTAAATTCTATGTGTTGTATAATGCAGGGGGAAAAGCAAACTGAGAAATCTTTGTTCAAAGACCAAAGTGGAAATGCAGAGTTTTTTTAACATCTAGAGTCTTGCATTGGGGTAGAGAGGGGGCTGGGGCTGGGGAGGGGAAGTACAAGCTGTCTGAAATCTGTCTTGTAGCATTTTTAGACCTATGTATAAATTTAGGGACTGGGAATCATAAGATCAGATTCTTCATCTTTTATTTGTCTGGAGATATGTCTGAATTTTGGGGTTCTGGGGGAAGGAGTTGGAAGCTATTTCTTCTTTTTTCTCATAGGTTTGGGTTGAATTTGGAAGAACAGGGTAGAGGTGATGGACCAGTGAAAGGTTCCCTGCCTATGGCAGAGAGGGGTTGGAACTAGATGGTCCCTTCCTACCCACACTATTCCGGGGACTCCTGGTGGCCTAGTGGTTAGGATGCGGCACTCTCACCACTGCGACCAAGGTTCGATTCCCTGGTCCCCCGGGCAGATGGAGCCCGCTAGCCCTGTGAGGCCATTCATCTATGAGAAGGTCACTCTAAACAAACCTACATCCTGAGGACCTCACTGCCATTGTCCAAGCTTGCTTGGCCCCGGCAGATGAACCTTAGGATTAAAGGGTGGGCTCAGTTCAGCGCAGGCTGTGTCTCACCTAAAAAAATCCATTGCGCAGGCTGGAAAGGTAAAAGACCTTTCCCAAAATCTTCGTTCGCGAAGACTGGCCATTATTATTATTATTCTGGCATTCTGGGATTCTGTGAAGTTTAGGCATTGCCATACTGAATTAGATAGATGGTGTCTCAGCTGCTTGTCCTCTGCACGTGATTCTTGGGGGGAGATGTTGCATATTAATGCATACTAATGAAGGTTTATAATTTCATCACCTTAATGCTACTGTGGCCCAAGTATCATTAATCCTAAAATCAATCCTGGTTTTGCAATAAACATTTACATTCCAAAACAGTAACAGCCAGTTCCCTTAGAGGATACATACTCACTTTTATTTGGTTGTGGTTTTCTCTTCACTGGTGGTTTGGAGCAACAATTTCCCAAACCTGGCTATATTAAGGGTAGGTAGGTATGAAATTAAGTCCTTGCCTGAGGTTATAATGTAGCCCCTTTAGACTGAGTGTGCCACCTGCCTTGTGTAGGAGAGGGCTTTCCCAGCTTCACAGTGGAGGTCTAACTCAGGTATCTGTAGTGATTTCCCCCCCAGACACACATTCATACAGTTCAGAAAAATATACCATTATTTAAAACGTAAAATACAAGAGTAAATTCTGAGTGATTTTAAATTTTCCATGCTTTTATTACAAGTGTTTTCTTTAAAGTTTCCACTAGTTCAGTGGAAGGCTAGCCCTATCCCTCCCTTGAATAATAGCTTATTTCCAAGTAATCCATGAGTTTCACAGCAGAACTGATGGGGAAAAAAAAGTCATGCCTTGAAAAGAAATTAAACACTTTATTAATGGCAACATGTAGACAGAGAAGAGTTAATCTGGTGTTCCTATGTAGCGTAGGTATTTATGCTGAGAACTATAAAATAAAAAAAGCTGCAGCCAAGTTGTTTCTTGCTATCATTGAGGGAAGTACAGAAAAATCGAAATTAAATATTGTCTTTTCTAAGTTTACAAAGATTTAGAGAAGTTTTAATTAGCTGTGCTGTCTTCAAACCTTCTCAAGAGCTTCTGTTTTGCCCGTTCACACTTCAGAAACTCAGCACTTACATTGTCTGCACAAAAAAGAAGAACCATGTGTTAGCAATGCTGGGTCCTGCTGTGGCATTCATGCATGTCTGGGTACAAGACTCAGGTTTAAGGATTGCTCCATGATTCCAGGCATCTGTGGAAATCTGTCTGCCAGTAGGTTTAGTAAAATAGGCATCAGCTCCCCACCAAAACAAAGGTTTCTGATTGTTGTGGTTTAACCCCAGCTGGCAGCTCAGCCCCACACACCCACTCACTCACTTCTCCCTGGTGGGATGGGGAGAGAATCAGAAGAGTAAAAGTGAGAAAACTCATGGGTTGACATAAAGACTGTGTAAGAGGTAAAGCAAAAGCTGTGTGCACAAGCAAAGCAAAACAAAGAATTCATCACTTCCCATGAGCAGGCAGGTGTTCATCCATCCCCAGGAAAGCAGGGTCCATCATGCTTAATGCTGACTTGGGAAGACAAGTGCCATCTTTCTGAACATCCCCCCTTCCTCATTCTTCCCCCAGCTCTTTATGCTGAGCATGACTCCATATGGTCTGGAATATCCCTTGGGTCAGTTGGGGTCAGGTGTCCTGGATGTGTCCCCTCCCAACTCCTTTTGCACCCCCAGCCTACTGCTGGTGGGGTGGTATGGGGAACAGAAAAGGCCTTGACTCTGTGTAAGCACTGCTTTTCAGGAACTAAAACATCCCTCTGTTATCAACCCAGTTTTCAGCACAAATCCAAAACATAGACCCATACCAACTACTGTGATGAAAATTAACTGTATCCCAGCCCAAACCAGCACAATGAGCTAAACGGTTCGTATTAAGAGTTCAGAAGGGTTGCAGAGGGTGGGAGAATACCTTCTAAACATTTTGAATGTCCAAACAGGCTTCTCTGAGAAATATTGATTAGCTTCTACTAGGCCCTGATGCTAAAGGGTCGTTTTCAGGCCTAATGTTAGTGGGACGGCTTTGCACTCCAGTTTAAATTGGGAAGAAAACCTCTTCCCACCAGGTTAGCCTGTTTATATGCATGATTGTAGGCTGTGTGGTTTGGTTAATCTGCTCTGTCCTGTAGCCTGCAAATCATAACTGCAGCTCCATAGTGAAGGCAAATGCCAGAAATGTCACAGAGTGTGGTCTGTGTAGGGCTAAATCTGCTGTGATACAGGGAGGAGCAGTAAATGCTGGTGTGGTGTGGCTGTGGTGTGGCTGCTGCTTCCACCATGGGTAAATTTCAAGGAAGAAAAGCTTTCTCATAGAATAGCCTCTAATCAAATGATTAAAAAGTCAACTCAGATTATGGCAATGTTTCTTTCTCTTTCTCACATGCTCCCTGTGTCTCCCCCAGGGAGGAGGTGGTCCTTGCCCTGCAGAACCTTCCCAGGATGGTGTGCGGATAAGATGCAGTTGCAAAGAGTTTTCTCTTTTGCTTTGTACGACAATGTTAGAGCTAAATAGTTTCATCCTGCCACCATGCAGGCATTATTACTGCAGCCAGAGAAAACCCAGATCATTTTCTTCCCAATTCTGAAGTGAAAGTTGGGTGTTCAGGAGACTTTTCCTGTTGCCCCAGCTGATTTTATGGACACCTAAAATATCCCTCTCTAACTGGAACAGGGTGTGTGTAAGATGATCTCCTAGTATCTGTATCATTTTCTCAATGTGTTTTGGACACGACCCAGTGGAAAGCATTTGTGGGCCAGCAGTCCCAGAGGATGGTGACTTTTGCCTTGCCAAGAGCCCTGGGAAGACAGGATCAAAGCTGCTGCTTGGCCATCTGAGAGGGGCTGCATAGGGAGCTTCTGCAGTTTGATTAATCCTGAGATGCTGCCACTGATGCAACACATCAGTCCTTTGCTTCATGGTAACAGAGCCATTGGGTGAAAAAAATCACTTCACATGTCCTGAGATATTAATCTAATTTACACAACAGTCAGAAGGATTCAAGGGTTTTGTTGTGATCTCTGCAAAAACAAGGAGAAATTGGGTATGCACTGAAGCAATGACCTGCTCCGCTTTAGCCACTGACTCTGCAGGTGCAGAGTACATGACCTAAGTTTTATCAGCTCCCCTAAAGAACCTTGAGCCCTCCAAGACCAAAATACCTTTCTGCTGTGACCTTTCTAAAAGCTTTTTCCCATTTTTGTTCAAAATCTGTGGATGGCAAGTGGAAGATGAGTGAGCCAAATCAGCAGTCACTGACTGCAGGCTTTGTGTCACTGCTTAGGTGGATTCCTGGGCTATTTCTCAGCTGGGAAACGTGGACAGTTTTCTAGTGAATTGTTTGGAAGACAAATTGCAGTAGTTTTCTGAATTACTTTATATCTAAATTTGCATGGCCATATTTTTTGTAGGTTTTAAAAATAGGAGGCATATCTTAAATATCAGTGTTAAAAAGCTATGCTCCTAAAGGTGAGAAAAATCTGGTTGCTCTGTACACATGCAAGGATATTTTATTTATATTTCATGATGTATGTTAAAATGTATGGTAGAAGACAATGCCAATGGAAAGCCAGTGCGTTGGGGATTTTTTTTTAAACTTTCATATGTTGTCTGTTTATCTTGTCTTCAGCACCTGGTCTCAGTTGACTCCAAACTGGATAGTGATTTTCATTGAAGTGTTTATAACATGAAGTCTTTTTTTCTGTTTTTTAACATGAGACATATGCCTGCAGCTCTGCAGGCCACTGTCTCGCTGCCAAGTTAGCAGACAGCCAACTGCAACAGGAAACTGATATGGTGTGATTTTCATTAATGATTTATATTCTTTTTCAGCATGTAATTTCAATAGCATTTAGAAGATGCTTCTAACATCAAATACATCTTTGCTTTATGAATAAAATGAAAACAGAGGCTTCTTTAGAATTAGACACCTTTTTAAAAGGTACTTTTATATGCATGTCGCATGGTTAAATAATTTTTTTCTTCTTTTCTTACGAGTGACTTCCATGACAAACCTTCAAGTTTTGACATCATGTTGTAAAATTATGAGTAAATTCTTGCTGTTTTGCAGGGCACACCCAGCCTGGCAAACCACAAATGGTAGAGTATTAAATAACTGTCAACATTAAAAAAAAAAAGGAAGAAAAAAAAAAGATTTGTTAGTCACCACCCTTATGACAGAAAACTAATGAGATTTTTTGAGAATTGTCTTTCTTTAGTATACAGACACAAATATTAAGGTACTTGCTTGTAAGAGTTTCTAAGTATTCTATTGTAATTCTTGTCAAGTTGGTGTCTGTTTTAAATACCACACTTTGTGCTGGATCTGATGGCACAAGCATCGTCTCTGCCAAGGTAAGCAGGAATTATTGCCACCTTTCTATATTTCTAGTTATTTTATTCAGCTCAATGGTGGTGGTAATTCTCTAGTGCTCACCATGAGATTTTATCAGGTGTGAATTCTGTTCTTTGAATTTTGGATGGTCAACCTATGTCAGGCTAGCAATCTCCACATGTTTTAATGATGATGCAATATGTTGAAATCCTGTATTTCAAGAAGCAGTTAAGCCCAGACATAAAATGGAGTTACACAGTACTCTGGTATCGCAGAGTTAAACAAAAGAAATCTCTGGAATAATTGACAATAATACATCTTTTATCTTGCAACACTGTTGCTGTGTTGGTCACCTTAACATCTCAACAGCAGAACCATATATACTCAAGCTCTTACAGTATAAACATAAGAGGCAGATCTCTCATGGTCTCGTATTTTAAATCAACAGGGAGAAGGTGCTCTTATCCCTTTCTCCCTATTTGTTCTTGTTTAGTTTTAAATTTTATAGTTGAGTAAATGTCACTGCTGATGGTTAAAGTTCAGGTCAAGTTACATATTGCTGTGACCCTTCTGCTCTCTTTTGCAGACACTGGGACTGTGGTCTGTCAAGACAGGAGAGTTCACAAATCATAGCCTAAGGATTTGTCCTCCACCCCTTTTTTTCTTGGATATCATTTCGTCGGGCAGGAAAAGTAATGTTTGCAAAATTGGATTGAGGGTGCTTTGTTAATTGAGAGTTTTGTGAAAATAACAGAATGATGTTTGTATCCTACACAATTTTAGAAAGTCAAATGCATTGCTGAGGCTAGTCTAGTACCAGATGTCGGATTGTCTTTTAATTTCCCACTTTATTCATTAAAATAAATATTATTGTGGAAATAGTTGCCTGATGAGAGGTGGCAGCAGCCAGTCATAACCAATTAGACACATTTATCTAATGAAAAACAATACAAATATGTGTTTGACTTGCATGGATTTGTGTTAAAGTGGGGAATGTGTGGATAAAATATGCAAATGTTCCTGGTTGATTCAAATCTCCTTCAAGCTTTCTTTTCTGTCTGTGCGTATTTGTTTTACAGATTTGTGTACACCATGTGTATTGATGTAGCCTCCAAGACCTTAAAAAAATAAGAGAGAGAGAAAGGTAGAATTAGAGTTACAAAACAGCCTTTGGGG
>NW_020897700.1:2255012-2454984 GCF_003984885.1 Neopelma chrysocephalum | reverse complement strand
CCCCAAAGGCTCCCCAGAGATATACCACAATCTCAGAGGGAACTCTAACTTTTTTCTCTTAAAATATTGAGCAATGGAGAATATATAGGCATGGCAGATGTTGTGTTAGTTTGAAGTTTATTAGAATGGAGGCTGCAAAAGAGAAAAACCTAATAAAAATTTGGAGAGAGCTGTGCCTCCAGTAGCCTTACCTAACAGCAGATTGGGAGTCAGAGAAACTAATTCTTCTCTTTCTTCATCATCTTTTATCTTTGTCACCTTTCTGTTATCTTCTCCATACTCTGCCCACATTCCTGCAAATCCTGTGCACTAAGTGGCTAAGAAATGGCAGAAGTAGTAGGGGCTAATCAATTGCCTCTGTTCCTTACTGTTGTTCATGCTGAGAAATAGTAATTCTGGCATTTGTTCAATTTTGATTCCTTGCCTTCAGAAACTCACTGTTGTTCCTTTGATGCTTTCAACATAATTTCTGAAGTAAACAAACAAAATACTTAAAAGCTTAAACAACAATTTAACTGTAGAGAATGATACTTATTTTACTGGCAAGTTCAAATAATTTGGCTGCACATCATAGCTATCTGCTGCTTGCTCTAGTGATCAGTGCAATAGGTTGTCTTCCAAATGGACCAAATGTTTACCAGCAGGTAAACATACCACCTAGGCTTTGTAGGTGTTTGACAGCAACAGAGTATGGAGGCTTATGAATAATTGATTCAGTTTGAGATTTTCTGCCTATATTTCTTTAGCTTCTTTTGTCTCTTCATGCCACAATGCTTTTCCTCTACCATCCTTCTCATATTGCTCCCTGTCCATCTGTTTTTACATCTGCCCCCATTTCCAGCCAGCTGCCCCAGTTCTTCCCTCTGCCTCTCCATCACCGACATGTATCCAGTCTGCCTTTAGCTCCTTGCTACACCTGCTTTTTTGTTTACCTCCTCTAAAAGTCTGCCTTTGGTCTCCCCAGATTCCCACCTGCAGGGTGTCTTGCACCTTTGCTTCATTTGTGTAGGCAAAGTACCTTCTTACCCTTTCTTATTCCTAATTTCAGGTCAAGCATTTATGGTGGGGAGACTTCAGTGACCAGTTTCTGTATCCCCAGGTGAAAATGTTCTTACTGTCTCACTCGTAGATCTCCTCTGTTCCCCAGAACAAGCTACTGTCGGATAGTTCCATCCACAATTGGTTATGAAGCGAATTTTTAAAAAGGAAAAAATAAAAATAAAATTTAACAAAGACATTATGATTGTTTTTTATAGCTCTCTAAACCCCCCATTCCTACATTACGTCCTCAAAACACAGACTTGTATTGATGGATGGAAGTAGAGAACACTGGGTTTGTTCCCATCTCCCTACTTCAATGCAGGTTTAAAAAAGGAACCTTGTCTGTCTCCCTGTCTATCTTTTTGTGGCCCAGGAAGAGTTTTTTTGAGGGCATGACTCATCTTGTTTAATTGGGTGCCTTGAACCAGACTTAGGAAGTACCTATTCCTCTGTTTCCAAGGGAGAGATGTGGGAACCATCCTTCACCAAGTTGATGATGTACCTATGGAGCAGGTGTACCTTCCTGGCTTATGGTTTGTCTGTCAGGAGCCACAGTGGGATGGTTGACAGTCAGTGCCCAGTTTGCTCCTTGGGGCTTTCATCAATGAAGGTCAGGTTGCAAAGTTTGGATGTTGCTTTATTTCTGTTTGTAATTATTAATTTGTGCCTTTTTCTTTCCTTTACATTCCACAAAACACTTCTTCTTCAGAAATGGTCTTATATTGGAAGTTCATCTCCTTTCACCAATGCTGTTCTTGTCTAAAGGTCTGGATGTTTTTCTTTCAATTCACGGTCCTTAAGTTATGTTTATGATTGTTCCTTCTCAGTTCTTTTGTCTTAGACGTAAAATACACATTCACCTGGCCTGTGTTTCAAGAAAGAAGAATTTGTGTAAGTGGTCATATATACTTATTTACAGGTTTTATTAGACGTTCTTTGTTACTTTTGCTTCCACGGAAGTGCATCATGCCTTTGATTTTGTAGTAAGTGGAGGTTTCTGCACTTTTCAGTGCACATGTCCCTTTCTTAACTCCCTCTGTGGCCCTGGGTTTGAGGTGCCATCTTGTGTATTGCCTGTGCAAATAATGTCTTCCAGTCTCTTACTTGTAGTAGTGGATAGAGTAATTTGATTTGTTTTTCCTTGTAGCAGCTGTGATTGTTGGATTTAATATCTATTTGATTCTAGTATATTTGCGATTATCTCTTTCCTGGTTTTCTGGAGATAAACTGAGATGAGTCATAGAGCACTTATTCCCAGAGATAGCTTCAGCAATTGAAGAGGAACCATGAATACTTCAGGCAAAAGTACTAGATATTAGGCATAGATGGTATGAAGGTCACTGGTTTTTGTTATTTTTTTCCCCCTCCATAAGTAGATGAAGTTCTCCTCAAACAGACTGCAGAAATACCAATTAGTGTGCTTCATTCTGAAGTGTAATCAAATTTCAAATGTAAAAAATCCCTTTCGGCTACAGTATAATCAGACCCCTAATTATGAAAGGCATATGTTCCCCTCCATCTTTCTTCCCTCCACTCATGTAGATAATTGTTCTTCTTGAATGATTTCTTCATTGGAAAAATCTTTGTGACGTTCTACTTCAGGTTTGCTCAAAGCAATGTTGTTATCTGGTGCATTAGGTTTGTGTTGTTGGATTCTTGCAAGATAATATACAATATGGTTACACTGATTACTTGCTATTTCGTCTGTCATCTGTGTTTTGGAATATCTCAAAGCTTGTCAGTCTTCCGCTGGGGATTACATCATTTTGGGGGTCTCAACCATTCTGAAACAAAAGCATACTTCAGTGATAAAATATGTATGCCCGGACAGCTGGCAGTCTTTCAAGGCTCCAAAGTTGACACAGAATTAATCTCAGAGAAATGTATTTTCTTATGTTCATAGTAACTAAACAATTATTTCCATGCTTCCCTCCCATCCTTTTTTTTAACTTCCTTTTCTTAATGTAGGGATTTCTTTACAGATAGGAATTACTACCATAAAATACATTTATTTGCTTTTTTCACATCAGTTGCAGGATGTATTCTGGGGTGATTTTGGTTTCTGTGTGGTCTTTTGACTGTTTTGAAAATGGTCAATTCAAATTAATAATTGTTTCTTTAGTGATAAGCCTAGTCTTGTTTGAAATGTGCAAGTCTCTCAGTTAATCTTTTTTAATCAGGGCAGACTTTTGAGGAGAAAGTTACCTGCACCTGCTAAACTACCTTGTCCTTTGTTGAATTCTAACAACCAATTCTATCAGACTGTACACCCCATCACATAAGCACCATTTGTAGAGTCTTCATCAGAGCTGAACTGAAGGACAGTTGGTTTGCAGCAGGGGGAATTCAATCCCAGTATCCACTGTATAAAATAGCTTCAGTGATGTTACAAGAAGATGCTAGCAAAAACAGCAATGCAAAATTAGACCAAGAATGCCCAAATTTGCCATATGTGTACTTAGTCTAGATTTTCATTCTATTCCTACTACTTTGTTAGGTTTAAAAAATATATGATGTAATAACTTGTTCTGAGGAAAATCTGTCTCCCAGATTACCAGCTCCCAGCTTTTATTTGGGCAGCCTGATTCCAGGCTTGTACTGTGGTGGGTCCTATTTTGGTACCAGCTTCTGCAGGAGGGCTCACTTATAGGCAAACCCTGCTTTGGGAGCTGCTGCATTCAGAAGCACTGCCTGAATATCTCTCTCTTAGACCCACTAGGTAAGGATGTAGCCAAAGTGAAAACATCTGCGGAATATTCTCAGCTTTAACAGGGTATTGCTTTTATTTTCCAAAAGTATTATTTAATGAAATATTTTTATCGTATCTCCCTAATATTAAAAATTTACCTTTTCATTTGAAAGAGGATTTAGGCACAGATTGTGAGTAAGTGATATGAACTAAAAAAAACAAGTAAAAAATGTAAAAGAGTTAATGGCACTAATTGATTTTAATTGCCATATAGCACCAATAAATAAGTTACTATTGTTGCGGGTATAGGTGTGTATCTATTTCTATATTTGATTCAGTAGAAAATTTGTGTGAATTTCTGCTTGATTTTTTGATAGATTTTTATTTAATTTGAGAATATTTCATCCTAAAAGAGATATGGAAGTGGGGATTTTATGCTTTTGTTTCATGTAAGATGCAGGCAACACTGGCATGACAGATAAGATTTTCTATATGTAGAAAAGCATTTAAATAAGTGGAAAGTGAATGTGAAAAAGTTCTGGGATTTTTTTTTTAAGACAGAACTTTCCAAAGACATCCCTTAAAAAGATTTTCTATCTCCTTTTAAATTATCACAGATTAATGAACTCTACATTCCTCTTAATTTTAATGGAATTTAATTTTAATTACTCTTTTTTTTCTTGTGTGCAGTAGCTTTCTAAAATAAAGAGATTAGATGGCCTTCACATTCTTTTCAAGGCACACCACTGCCAAAAGAGCACTTTGTAAGCAATTAAGCAGAATTGTGCAAGCTCTTGTTGCTGTTGTTTAAATCTACAGCAAATCTGATTTCCCACCAGTTTGCATGCAAGTCATACAGTCAAGTGTCTAAGTTATGCAGGTTGTGCAAATTGAAAGTTTATTGAAGAGCCTGTATGGTTTTCAATGGCAGCTGTCCACAGGATCCTTAACACTGAGCCGAAAATTTATCTTTTGATTTGAATGGTTCTCACCCCTAAAAACATTAGAAGGTCTCACCACATTGCTATTTTTAGCTAGATAGAACTTATGTCTTTGAGTTTACTTAGGCATCAGACCAAAGATCATTGAAGTCAATATGAATTCTTCCACTTACATCAGCATGCTCTGGGTCATGCCCTTAATAAACTGTTGTGTTCGCTCTCCAAACCAGAAGAGATTGCAGCATAAAAACCGGTGCTGTGCAAACCAGCTATAGCCTGAAGTTCTAATTGTATCCTCAGTCAAGCCAGTGGAAGATAAACATCCCACGAGAAAAGTTTGCTGCATTAAAGTTACCTTTCAGCTCACCTAACCAGGGTAAAAATATCTTGGCGTCACCACCCTATGCACACACCAATGTGAATGATGAGAGGCTGGAGTGGGCAACAAAACACCATGTGAGATTTTAAAGTGTGAGTGTTTAATTATTAAGCAAATGCTGGCTCATCTGTGAAGTAAAAAAGCATTTTGATCTTTGTTTTGAAGGTCTTTCAATCATGATAGAACAATTATATGTGTACTGCAGATGTTTTGAAACATGTGGTGAAGATGATAGTAACAATTGAGAAGCCCTGTATCAGGAACCCTGAAAATATGCTTGGAGTAGAAAGTCCAGTAGGCTAAAAATTAGGAATTCAGGTATTGTACTGTATGGAAGTACAGTAAGGAGGAAAAAGGAAATATGTAGTTTTATGCAGCATTACTCTGTTACTGTTCAGTGGAAAACATGGAAAAAAAAACCACAAAAGGCTGTATTTAACACTTTCACATTATTACATTATAACTGAGTAATGCTATGGGCTTAAAAAACAGTTTTATAAGTAAGAGAAAGGGAAGGGAAATACCCTAATATTAAAAATATTCCAGACAACCAATGAATTCAGGATAAAAACATGTGATAGAAAAAATAAAAGTACCTGATTTTGAAGCTTGATTTTAAGGCACGCATCTTCAGCCTTCTCTCTGAAAAGGCTTAGACAAGCAGAATACTTTCTGCATTAAGGAAAGCTAATTTCTCACGGGTCTGTCCAGGTCCTTCCTGAATGTCACAAGAGGAATATTCTTAGAGGGGAAAAACATCGTCAAATAGAAAATTGCAGTCTGACCTGAGAGTTGACAAGAATACTAACATGGAAAGTCCTTCATTTGTGGATCTGAAAGTGCAAACCCTTCTACTTGCTTTTATTTGGCAGATGTATTAAAGTTATTGGAAACTTTAATGATAGTACACCTTTTTTCCTGTGTGATTCTGAATTTTATCTTTGCAGCAAGAAAAACACAAGCTACTCAAATGTGTTAATGGTATTCATCTTAAAATTTAATTTTATTTTGTTTAATTTTTAAAATAGCTTTTTTTTGAGCTATGAATAGGGAACTGAAAGAAATTTATATCATAATGCTAAATTGTTGTCTGCTTTCCAGTTTTGCTCCATGCTTAATTATTCCCTTGACAAACAGGATAGAAAGTATTTACACATCACATTCTATGATTAGTCAGCCTCTGTGTTTGTGTCTGGGTCAGTAAAAACAGAGCTACTGTTGAAGGGTGGAAATAATCATGCTGGCTTATGCCTGTAGTCAATGCTTCTGCCTCGGTTGGGTACATTTTTCCAAACTCTATCAAATACCACTTATAAAGTGTTGCAGTGATTGAGGAAAGGGCTGCTAAGGGGCTGTTTAGGCACAACCTTTCACTTACACTTTATACAATTAGGTAGCAGAGGTGCCTTGGTATTATTAGTGGTTAATTGTTCGTGTTAGGTGCCTAAGATTAATTTTTGATCCTGGCAGATTCTCAAAAGGTGTTTGTTAACTATTGGCCCAGGAATGAGGACTGTTTAGATTGGTGATCTTCACCTCTGAGAATCAGGTCCGTGTGATTTTTTTTAATTTGCTTTGTGGTCAAGTCGATGGAGCAGTTTCTTTGAACACAATTCACCAGTTACTTTGAAAAGATCACCATTGAAGGCATTTCAGTACAATTTTCAGTCACTGTGGGCAAAGTGCTTTCTTGCAGTCCCAGCTCTGGTAGAAATTGCTTCTCTGATATATTGCAGATGCACCCAGAGGGGATCTCAGCTCAGGTTTCTGGACACTTATAAAGCTGCAAGGCCCTTGGGAGAGCACCATGCATCACCAAGGGTATCTGAAGTTCAGTCTTATCTAAGAGAAGAAGCTGAGCTGTGGGGTCCATGTTTCCCCTCATGTGTCTAGGCTGGGTGGAGAGCAGGGCAAGTGCTAATGATCAAAGTGGAGAGGTGCACACTGTGAATACTGGCTTTGTTTCTAAACCCTGTTTATCAAAGAGGAAGGTACTTATTAGCACAGAAGTGAGAAGGCAGTGTTGCTGGTCTGCAAGTCATTGTTATCTAGATTTTTGCATGGGAGTAGATGGAGAGAAGAAAATGTTCCTCCAAACAGCCTTATCCACTAGCTCATTTTATAATTTCCTTCACACAATCAATTTGCATTCTTTATGAGCAGTGTCGCTTCTGTTTTTTCTCTACCAAGGGGAAATGGAAGTAAATGGCTCATTTTCTTGTATGATTTTGACATCTTCTACACTTCATAATAACCAATAGATTTTTTTCCTAAAGATAGTCTTGAGCACAAGTGTTTGCATGATTTAGAGTAGGAGAGACAGATTTTTTTTCACTGATACCTGAAATTGTGCATGAAGCTTTATAGTGTATGTTCTTACTTATGAGTTCAAGTGGTGTTTTGTTCAGATAAGGTTGCTCAGTTTAACCCAGGCAAATGCTACATCATGAGCAAGTACCATCGTATGTAAAGGTCAGCGTAGAAAAAGCAAAAGGTCACCATGAAATAACCATGAAGATTTATTCATTATTATAAATATTAACATATAAAGTACAATGCTTGCTCAGTTTTCTTGAATACCTGCAAAAAAAGGTATTTCTATATGTAGGACAATGCAACAGAAAAAAGATTCTTTCTGGACATTAGTCTAAGTACAAGTAATGAAAAACTAACTGTTCCTGATTACTGTAGATCAGCAGAGACTTATAGTAGTTTACAGCATTTTTTTACAGGTTGTTGTTGGTTTTAGCTTGGATTAATTCCCTGATCTGGTTCACAGTGCAGCTTGTCTATCAGCTTGTACCATCATGGCCAAGAAAACTGATTTGCAGTGCCAGAGGGTGCCAGGAGGGATGATGGACTCCTACTGTCATCCTGCCTGCTGGGCTGCCTGGACAACCATTTGTTTCATGAACTTTATTCAACATGCTTAGCCCTTTATCAGCCAAATTTATGAACTCCATAGCTTTCACCACAGCATTCTCCTGCTCTTTCTTCAGTCTTTCCCCTAGCTGTTGAACTGTCAATGAAATAAAATAGCAGGCAACCCTCTTGGAGACAGGAGAAGCAGTGTCAGCCCTCTCCTGGCACTCTTCAGCATGTAGCTGGTGCTGCCATGGTCCTGCAGCTTTTATCTCCTCATGATAGCAGAAATGCATCCTATCAAGTGATCAGTTGTGTTGTTGGTTGGGCGCTAAGGCCCACTTCCCATTTTCCTCCCCATCCCCACAGCATTTGTCTCTAAGGGCATTGGTTATATCTTTATACACTCTCTCTTATTCATTTTAATCTAATCTACCTCCCTTACATCATTCTCCTCTCTTCCTGACAGGAAGTCATGCTGAGGGGAGCTCCTTTGGTCCCCTGGGAGTCTAAGGGAGATATCTTGTGCTGTTGAAGGTTGAAGGTCCAGTTTTACACTTTGTGGAACATGGTCTAGACGCAAATTACATTTTGCCTTTCAACAACGAGGGCTGTTCAGCCTGAAGAAGAGGAGGCTTTGGAGAGATCCAGTAGCAGCCTTCTAATACTTAAAGAGGACCTACAAGAAAGCTGCTGAGGGACTTTTTACAAGGGTGTGTAGTGATAGGACAAGGGAGAATGGGTTTAAACTGAAAGATTAGATATTAGGAAGAAATGCCCAGAGAAGCTGTGGATGCCCCATCCTGGAAGTGCTCAAGGCCAGGTTGGACTGAGTAGCCTGGTCCAATGGAAGGGCAGTGGGTTTGGAACTAAATGATCTTTAAGGTCTCTTCCAGCCCAAACCATTCTAAGATTCTATAAAGCACTGCGTTTTTAACATGTATCTCCAACAAATAAAGCAAGAGGAGAACCAGTTAGCAATGGTTCCTTAAGGCAGGTATTCCAGTTGTCTTGGAATTTTATAGTGCCTTAGTATGACATGTTTATGTCCCCCCTCAGGAACATAACTTCTAGGATATGGGGTTGCTGTAAAGCAATACTATAGTGCTGGCAATGTGCTTGCTTAAGTCCTAGCAATATTTTTTCATACTTTTTTTTCTTTTTAAGTAGCTGTTTGTTATTCTGCTCCACAAGGGACTATTGCTTGAACACAATAGTTAGATTTACTTTGTTCCCTGGAAAGTTATGTCTCATCTAGGCACATTTATTAAAAAGACTACATAGCTTTTGCAATTTTTTTGGATAGATTTTTTTCCCCATAAATTGTACCAATCTCTGCCCAGATGAAATGTGAAATTAAATTTTAAAACTGCAAACAGTTTTTATTTTTAATCAGGTATACAAAGCTTTCTTAGATGTGCTGAAGGCTTTTAAAAACTGAGTTCAAATGCATTTTGATAAATTTAAATGCAAGAACTGACAGATCATACTGTCCTAAAAGCTTCACTTGACTAGACCTCATCCATTGCTATCTAGTTTTTATCCGTAAATTGGAAATTGGTTCTCTGTATCTAACAACCAAAGATTTTCTCAGCTTCAAGTGAGCTAGCCTTTGAATTGAGCTACATGAATAAACTGGCTTAAATAAAACATTTTCCCTGCACCTGCAGAAAACGCTGCAGCTGCCAAAAGATGAATACTTCAAAAAACTTGGATCCCTAGGATCCAGCCAGTGATTTCTGCCAGTTTAGTACTTTGATGTTCTTTGAAAATTCAGCACCAAATGCACAGTAATGGGGGTCATTATGTAAGTATAGCCCTTTAAAAAAAAAAAACAAGATCTCAGTTTGGAATCTTAATAAGCCAAAAAAATCCAACTTAAATAAAACTGGTGGTGGAGGCAGTTTTTAATACCTGCTCTTTATTCATGGTCTTGTCTCTGAAATCAGCATGACCTTTCCGTATGGTTCTGTCAGTGCAGGTGATGGAGGTTAGCTGCCAGCAGGTACTCATTTAAAATGAAGAAAAAGATAAACCAGGGAGGGAAGCATCATTTCCCTAAGTCACTAGGGATGGAAGGTGTTCATCCAAGGTTTCTGGAAGAATTTCAGGAAGCAGCTGAGTTACAGTCATATGTAACTTGCTGAAAACAGTTACTTCAGCAAAGGAGCAGATGTGGCTGACAGCATACACTTAGGAAGATGGGCATAGTTATGAACCTTGCTTTACTACTGGCACAAAAAGTGAAGTACTGAAGAGAGAAGTGTAAAAGCAGGAGGAATAGATGGCTGTTCAGCCTTGTAAGCACAGGCAGGAAACCTCTGGGATGCAGGGGATGGCAGTGCCCAGGGCCAAGGGTTGTAGGAGGCAGCAATGACCCATGTGAAAAGATTGAGATAATCTTATGCAGTTAGAAAACTGGTTACAGAAATTCACTGTGAACAAATGCAGGGTGGCAAACATTGGAAAGAGTATGTAATGCTCTCTTTGTCCTGTATTTGAGTGAAAATGACATCTGGTTAGGTTTTCTGCAAGTAAGGGATTAGCTATATGTTTTAAGCTGGACAGCAGTTGTCAGATAAATGAATTTAACATTAGCATCGTTTTGAGGAGTTTATTTTGCATAAACTGAGATTGACATTTACAAATAAAATCATCCTTCTCTTTGTTATGTTGAGCTTATGTCATAAATTATTTGAAAAGGTCAAGAAATGAAGCAACGGGAAATGCATAACTGGGAGATCATATAAGGAACCAGGGTTATCTGGGAAAGTTTGAATGAGACAGTAGAAAAACAAAAAAAAACATCTAAACCATGAGTTTTCATGTGAAGAATTTTGTTCAGAGGTCTTATTTACCTGTAATGTGGGGATGCTGAAATTAAAATGGCAGACAGTTTAAATGCTGTCAGTGGAGGTGTTTCAGATAAAGCTTTTCACTTTCTAATGGGAACCCAGGAGGCACACTCAGTGTGTGGTACACATACACACTTTCATGCACCTCCATGAAGGTATGTGCCCTGGAAAGTCCTCCCATGGCTGGAAGAGATGATTCCGCAAAGGCAGGATTTAGTGCTAAATTCCTTTCTCATGCTCTTGCCTGAGCAGAGTTTGCAGGATCATATCACAAACAGTCGCATTGCAGGGAACACATGCTACTATTTCGGGCAGTCAAGTGTCACAGCACCATTTCATGAGAAAAAAGCCGTCAGCTACCAGAATGATATTAAAAAAAAAAAAAAAGATGAATTATATTCTATTAGCAGTGATGGTGTGGTAGAAATAGAAATAAAAGTGACATATTTCACAGTTGGACACTTCAAAGGATACTCCTCTCCCAGTAATCCCAGTAATCTGCTTCATGTCACAGGTCACTTAAACAGTATTTACAAAACTCCTGGCTGGAGCATTCATTCAGGATTTAAGGCGTCACAACTTTTTTTGACATAAAAAGTTCAGGGGCACCAATGTTTCTCGGAAAATTTTACATCAGAGTTAGTTTTTATGTAGACTCGTGTTTATGAATACATCTCCTCAAGATCAACGTGAAACATGCCTAGAGAGGGAAAAAAGTTTTCTCCTGACAGCCATGTGATGAGGTTATGCAGTGTCTGGTAGCTAGCTGGATGCTACTTTGAATGTGCTCAAAAAGGTGAGGACCAAAGGAGGAGTCAAAAGGCTTGACCTAACTATTGATTGTGTCAATGATGTGTCAAACCAAGAAACTGGTGTGAACTCTAGGTTTCAGTTACTACTGAATGTGAATATTCATTTTCTTCTTCAAGGGGCTTTGCCTTGAAGAGTAAAATGCAACAGTTAGTAATTGATGCCATAATTTTGAGTGTGAGCTGGATTTGGATGTAAGGTCTCTCTTTTGACACCAAACTCATTTTAGGAGGCTGGTGTTTAACATGTAATACTTGGGCAGTGATGGGTTCTGCTGTCTCAGGCAGGCATTGTCCTTAATTCTAGGTGGCCTTTCCAAGTCATGACAGTTTGGGAATTTTTTACTGATCAGACAGTTGCTAGTTGCTTCAATTACATGGGTTCTATCTTCTACTCTTTCCACAGACTAAACTTACTTTTACTCTGTCTTATTACTCCAAGCAATTAATGTCTGAATGAAGCTGACTACTGCAAGTCCCTGTGCAGTTTCTTGCAGTAGGAAAGCTGCTTGGTGAAGCCCCAGTGTCAGGCATGTTGGTAGGTGTTTAAAGAGACTTTTATCATACTGTTTTTCCCTTTTCTTGTATTTGCAAGAAAAGAGTATATTCAAAATATTTCTACCGCACCGAAGTGAAAGGACCAAGTTCCTGGGGTCGTAGCTGAAATAAAACTCTCGAATATTTTACTATTGCTAAAGTAGGAATGCCTGGTTGCTTTGTCCATGAATGACTTGAAGGAAGAAGGATATTTTTTCAAACCTGTTTAATTAAGATGCCTCTTCAGTTCTCCCTGTCCTTCATTTCAATAGGTTTTCAGAGGCTTTCAAACCAGAACTACACAGGGCTCTATTTCAAGTGTGTTGTAAAGACCTAATAATATAGCCTCTGTGGCTGGGGCACAGAATCTTCCTTATATAGCTTTTCTGAACAGGATACGCTTGTTCTGCAACAGATCTTGGGTTGTTTATTCCTGATAACCATTCTCAAGCCAGTATAAATGACAATTCCAGATAACTTTCTTCCTCCCTGATAACAATCTGGTAGTTTATACCACTTTCCAGAAGTGTACATTTCTGTTTAGTTTTTTAGGGTGCATTTTGTAGGGCCAAAGTAGTAATTCTTTCAGTATCTGCCAGCTAGATCAGTTTTGAGAAGAGTCTCTTCAAAGCAATGTCTGTTTAGAACTGACTTATTTATGTGCAGTTTCTGTTCCACAACAAAGCAGTCAAAGAAATGGAGCATCAGTTCCTGGTGCCTGAGAAAGAGGTCTGAGAAAGGTCTCAGAAAACAGGTATGATTTAGAAAGTAATTTGTGAGAACTCTGTGTTCTGAATAGCTGTGTACTCATACACATTTCGGATCTTATTTTTAAGGCTCTGTTTTTTGAATGAAGTGCTGGTGGATGTGGAGGCGACAGTGGGTCATGCTGAGAGAGAAGTGATTGGAATCCAGGGAGGTAACTAGCAAAGCTCTTCAATGATGGTGAACTCAGGATAGTTATAGAGTCCCATAAATGACTTCAGCATACTGGGGGGCACTCATGTAGGTTGCTGGTGACCTGGAGTTGTCAATACAGGGGAAAGTAGGCTGTCACGCAGAAAGGAACTGGACAATGTCAAAGAAATAGAAATTGGGCAGAATTTCATAGGTCAGAATATATGTTGAGACTACTAATGAGATTATCTTGGATGGAAAGAGTGACTGTGGTACATTGCTGAGGGATCACAGACAGGTGATCCTGAACTACAGCTTGTTGTTGGTGCATGTCAGGGCAGCAAATTACAGCCAAGCAGATGTGCATGAAAGTTGCAGAATTTGGGCTAGGAGATTTCCTCTGGTTCTGTTTGCTCACATGCATGAAAAGTTGACTTTAGCTGAAACAAGAAGAGAGCTTGTTGGATGCCAAGGAAAGAGTTTTTGGATGCACTTTATGGGATGGAGAATGACTAATAAGAATAGGGAGCGAAGCAAGAGTATCTTATGTGGAGGCACTAGCTGGTTTGAGTTACATAGCATTACAAAGGCTAAGAGGAATGGTGGTTGCTCTCTGTAAACATGCTTGGGAGGCAAGACCCAGGCAAACAGTGCTGTTCACTGCATCTACCAGAGGATAATACTCCTGTAAAAAAAATAGTGTAAATCTGATCATTAATAATGTAGGAAACCAGTAACAAGTTTCTGACTGTGGAGTAGCACAATTGTATGTATGTCCAAGGGCGCAGAAATACCCCTCTTATATCCTATTCTCCAAACAGAACTCTGTAAATATATAGGACAATACAGCGGAGTGGCCTACAAAAGCAAGAAACTAAGAATGAGGGACTGATGATTGTCAAGAAATACTTTTCCAGTCCTTTTTGTTCATAAGTTATAGGGTATCAGAAAGCCAAACACAAGGTATGTAGGGGTTTATTATAATATTTCTTTTGTCATCCCTTTCAAGCATTTTAAAGTACTTTCTGATTTTTTTACTGAAATTACTAGTAGAAAAATTAAAATATTTTGCCATACTTGTAGGGGAAAAAATAGGTTCTGTTGGATCTTACAGCCCATGAGAGGCAGGGCTGCCGCAGCTCCATGTCCCCTGCTTCAACCAGTAGCAAGGCTGAAGATGTATTCCCAGCAGCTACATGCATCCATAGCATGTGTATATGTAAATTACTTCCTCTGAGTCCTCAGTTTAGGTTCCCCTCTTGCCACTGTGCCCCAATGTTCCTCTGGGCTTGTGCAGGTGGGCCTTGGATGCACTGATATATCCAGTGATGGGCATAGGGGTAGATGGGCAGGGTGTTGTTTGGGCTCCTCTTCCTGCCATCATCTCTCTGTGCTCCTTCACTGGTGTGCAGACGAGGTTTTGTCATGTAACTGACAGTAACAAACTCAGCTTTGAATGTAGTTCAAAGAGCAAGCAGCTCTAGGAGAGAGAGGGGTCTCCATTAAGTGGCTGCACACCATGGATCCGTGCTTACAGAATGACAGGACTGTACAGAATTAAAACCTGTAATTCAGCAGAGGAGAGCTGAATGATCACATGGATCACATGGATGATGTGATTCAAAAAGGAGGAACTATTCAGAACAAGAACATGGGAAACATTGAACTTGACTAAATTTTCCCAGAAGACTGGGAAAAAAGAATTAAAACATAGGAGTGCAACATGGAAATGTCTAAATGATGGCAAATATGTTTGTCAGATGACATTGGAAAGAAATACAATGTGGGTATTCTCCTCTGGGTATGCCTTTATGATACATAGAAATACCATATTAATTTTGAGGTTTTAGGTAAATGTTATAGACTATTACTTAAAATACAGATATAGAGATAGATTTACCTTTTTTCAACAAATTGAATCATCCTCTTATCTCCCATTTCCACTTATCAAAGCTTTCTATTTAAATTGATAGATACGTATGGGTATTCCTGGGGGATTTTTCTTTAGTCATAACTAGCTCATTCTTACGTATCAGAGAAGTCTTCTACATGCATTTTTTGACATGGAGTCAGCTTTAATACATCTCTGTTTACAGTAGAAGATTGCTGCCCAGGTACCTGCAATTAAATCTGTGCTGAGCTTTTCAATAGCAGTTGCTGATATGTTCACCAGCAGAGTCTAAACGAGTTTCAAAAAGGTGATGGAGAGCTTCCCACATCCCCTGACAGCTCCTTGCCCTCTGCCAAAGGCACAGAGAGAGGACCCCTGGAGTCCTCTCGTCCTTTCTGGGCTTAGAATCCATTTGAAGAATTCCTGCTTCCCAGCCTTGCTAGTATCAGTCGTGGCCCTGGGAAATGCAGTATGACACAAGTTCGTGCTTCAGTTGATCCTGTCTGATAAGTCCTCTGTTTGAATGTCTCTGCTCAACAAAATATTTCTAAACAGCACAGCATCAGTAGCGTAACTCCCATAAAAACTTATCTAGATCCATGACAAGTATGCTGAAGGCGGGGCTGTCTATAGAGGATGACTTCATTTTCCAAATTGTTCAAGCAAAGCCCATCACTTTGAGCCCCTCCAGGGAATCTGTGTATACATTCCTCAGTTTGTCTTTCTGTCCAAGTGGAGTGCCTTAGTGAGGTTGCTTGTGTGACATTATGGTCATAGGAGA
This sequence comes from Neopelma chrysocephalum, assembly GCF_003984885.1. NCBI lineage: Eukaryota > Metazoa > Chordata > Aves > Passeriformes > Pipridae > Neopelma > Neopelma chrysocephalum. The sequence continues at coordinate 2,439,302 of NW_020897700.1, read as the reverse complement.
AGAACTGAGTAGAATCATAGAATCACAGAATGATTTCTGTTGGAACAGTCTTTCAAAGGTCCTGTAGTGCATCTAGACATCTTTCACTACATCAAGTTGCTCAAAGGCCTGTTCAACCTGACCTTGAACACTTCCAGTGATGGGTAGTCCACAGCAGCAGCCTTTCCAGCTTTTCTGAACACCCACCCCTCTTTCCTGCAGGAAAAAGGCAGTAACTCAGTTCATTTGAAACACTCAGGTGATGAGAGGATTTCCCTTATGAAACCCTGCTCCATGGTCCTCCCCTCAACTAATTCTAATTTTATTAAAATAATGCATTTGAACAATTCAAAACTTATTATTTGATGCCTACCAAAAATTACTGTCAAAGATTCTCTTTGAGAACTCATCTTGAATGAAGATGAGAATGGGCTCCTATTCTGTATAGCTCACAAAGTCCTTATATTTTACTGATCTTCATTACAAATGCTGTAAAAAGCTTTACTTTTTTGTGGTGGTAAGAGCAGAATCCACTTTAATATGGACACATTCCCTAGCAGTACATATAGATTCTCCCATTTATGTCTTACTTTCAAACAAAAAGGCAAGTTAAGTCTTTTTAGTCTTTATAACATAATTACATGCCAGGAATATATAGATTTCAACCAATGATTGATAGTACTTCAGCAATAGCTAGAAGCTGTTGTTACAACACACTCCAAAAGATGTTCAGAGTGGTTGTAAATTGAGATGAACCAAATAAATTAGTCTGTAGAATAGCTGCAAAGACTGCCAAGCATACTCTATCCACTTCCATCTTCATGGCTCTGGCTTCAGCAAGGATGATGTGGCTCAGCCTCCCTTTAAGAATGGATGCTTGGAGTGTGCCTGACTGCCAAGATCTGTGTCATTAGGACCTCCTTTCTTAGTGACTTGAAAAATTGAAAACTCAACAAATACAACATGGATTAGACCATGAGAACAATTTGAGGCCATAAGAAGGGGTTTCATTGCTCTGCGGTGCCGCTCTCTTCTCTTTTCCACCAAAGCAGTAGTTGTGCAGTAGTAACTGTGCAATGCATTTATGTTGTGCATGCAGAATAGGCCTGGCGCATCCCCAACACACTGGAGTCTCCATGGATGGGCTGCACAGCACATGTTGCTGTACAGACTGTTGCATAGCTGAGATTTCTTTTACTGAAATATGTGAGCCATGTGTGCACATGCCTGGATTACGTGCCATGACTGTGCAACATCATCTGGCCAGGTCTGCTTGAACCATCCATCCAGTGCAATGATCCTGTGCCACAAAAATTGGGCTTCTTACATGTTGGGGTAAAAGAAGGGAGTGAGTCCTTTCCATACTTCAAAGTGATGAGAGTTGGGAACCCAAAGACTGAAAGATTTAGGAAATATGAGTCTTTGACTTTTTTTTCCTTAAACTAATTTTGTCTAGGGTCATAGCTAGGCTTGGCTACACATCTGTCTCTAAACTTCCGTAAGGAAGCATAGCCGTCGAAAATATAAATGTCTTTAAAACTTCCATTTAATGGATAATTCCACAAATCTACAGTATTTTAAAATTGATTTTTCCCATATTTAACTTCTAAGTGTACTGAAATAGAGACTTTGCAAAGTGGCATCTAAAACGTAGCTGTTAGAATTGCGAGCAGCTGTGGGAAGCACACAATGCACATAATGTACTGTGACAGCAGGGGAGGTGGTTTGCAGAGAATTGATGCATTTTTTTCTTTCAAGGTCACTTTAGACACCACTGTGCAAATCAGCCCTCAAAATTATAAGACAGAAGAAACTAATAAATATTTTTATGAATGCAGAAGTTAATAATAAGAGTGACTGCAATAACATTTATGTGAGCAAGAATTAGAGATCATAAAAGGATTTTTATATGAAAGACATGAAGTTTCTGAATAATCTGTAATAGAATTTAAGCTCATTTGAAGCTCAAATTAGGGTTCTTTTTGAACTGAAACAATGTGGTTAAAACTTTCATTCAAATGCAGGTATTTCTTTTTATTATTATTATTCTATAATCACAGAAAATATTCATCCATTTTCTTTCTGGTTTAAAAAAGACATATTTCAACTTTATGAAGTAGGTGTTCTGTGCAGAATGGGTGCTGATGAGAACCATGCACAGAACAGGAAGTTCAGAAGACAGGGGATGGCAGCCGAGAGCAGCTCCATCTGCTCTGGAAATGCATTGCTGTGCAGTGCAGGCCAAAACAACTGACAGCACAGAGTCATTATTTATGGAAAGACTCTGAACTCTGGCCGTTTGTCAAGTTGACTCAAGGAGTCTGCTGCTGGGCCTGATGAGCTAGCAAGTATCTAACATAGATTTGTGCTCTAATAAATGTCAGATACAGAGGCATTACTGAAACACATTGCTAAAATATCAGGAGAAAAGAGGAATGTACATCAAATAGTGAAAGGCCCTAATTACTGACTTCACTAATAAAGACTGGAAAGCATCAGAACACTTTAATTTCAAAAGAAAAGTGTGGGTGAGACCAGGGTGATGTGCCAGCCCCAAAGCCAATGGCAGAGCTCTCATTGACTATTACGGTGTGAGGGTTTCACCTGCCTTGTACAGTGTTTCAGTGTACTGCTCCATCCATTGACTTCATCCTATGGGAGCTGGGATGGTTCATGTGTTTGTTAAATAGTTTCCACGTCTTCCTATTTGGTAAAAGTTCCAGTCCCCAGACCAATAAAAATATTCCCCCTTCTCTTTATAATGTGCATCAGCAAGGACAAACAATATCTTATAGACTAATAAAAAATGTTTGGGATGATGCTGTGCTTTTTTGTGCTAACCTCTGATGAAAGCTGGAAGTTAGAAAAAAATCAGCTGAAATAATTATGGCTGATCTCATAGCCGAGTCAGGTTGGGTGCATTTTTTTGTCTGTTGTTTGGGGGTTTTCCAAATCTTGTCATCGTTCTCAAACTGATGATGTATAACATGTTAAAAAATGACTAGAAGGAAGACTTCTTTCTGTAACTGTATAGTATACTTGCTGTATACAGTCAACAACTAGAAATTCATATGCCTTCCTGCTCAATTGCTCCAGTACCTGACTTCAATAGCAATGAGTAACTTGAAGTTATCTTCAAAAAGTGCCATGATTCTCCAGTTAGTTACAGGCATTTTCCTGTTGCAAAAATATTCTCTAAACATAGGCACTTCTAAAAAAATAATAGACCCAAACCTCCTAGTAGGAAGCCTGTCTAAATTCATTGCTTGGCTGCGTGACACGCAGCAAGGAAGGGAGCCACATGTTCCTGTCTGGAAAGTGATCAGTTACATTATTCTAAGCATTAAAATGTGTCCATATGCGTGCATGTGTACACACAGACATGCATACTTCAGATCATGCTGATAATGACATTTCCAGTCTCACAAGAAAAATAGATTGTGTACAAAATCCTTTCTTATCAGGCACGATTTCATTGTGGTCTATCCCTTCAACTTTAAAAATACTCTATTATGATGGCAAGAGCAGTCTTAGAGTGGTTAACTGATTCTCTCATTTAGTCTGTTACTGAATGAAAGATGTCCATTGATCTTCTACTTCATTTATCATATTTTATCTAATGTAAATGCAGGTTATGTATGCCTGTAGTTCTGTATAAAATAGTGTATCTGTTATAGTCCTGTATAATGGATATTCTAGAGAGCTGAGAGTCTCATAATGATCTGTAGTCATGCGACAGTCATTTGCCACATGCCTGTGACAGTCTCACCTGCATACTGGCCATTAATCTTCAAGATTAATTCTTCAAGAACGTGTAACTTTACTGTCCCCAGGCAATTTTGACTCTTCCTGCACAGAAAGGCAAAACTTCTCCCTCCATCCTATCAAAGGAAGCACTTCCTCCGAAAGTGCTCTCAGTGAGGTGTAAAATAAGCAAGTTTCTGTCTAGAACTAGTGGTGAAGTTGTGGATCACTTGCATCGTTGCAAGTGTTCAAGTCCAGGTTGGACTGGGCTCTGAGCAACCTGGTCTAGTGGAAGGTGTCCCTGCCCATGGCAGGAGAGTTAGAACTAGATGATCTGTGGTGGTCTCTTCCAACACAAACCATTCTAGGGTTCTGTGAAGCAGGACATTAATGAGGTTGGGGGGGGAGGGAGGGAGGGCAGACAACCCTGTTTCTGCTCACTTGAGAAAGGTGTCCATCATAGGCTTTGGCAAAAGTTGTGGGGTGAAAAGAATGCCATCTTTCAGGAATTGGCATCTGAGGCTACTGCCATTAGTAGAGGCTGTAGATGATGAGGAAACAGCTTATATAATAGACATGTTCTGCAGCATGACCCAGCCTATTTAGGAGGAACTGGATCAAAGAGGCAGTAATAGTGTTTGTTGACAGCACTGAACCTATGTGGGGCTTTGTCTCTTAGTCAGTGGGGGGTGTAGAAGAACTCTCCTAGTACAGGGTGCACAGTGGACCCTCCTAGTACAGGGTGCACAGTGGACCAAAAAGTCAAGATACAAGCACTCTGAGCCATGCTGGATCATATCTTCCCTGCACTTTTCCTATCACAATCCTCCTTTTTGTCTGCTTAAAAACAGACCCTTGGGGGGCTCTGAACATTAGGTCTGATCTGATGGTGAGCCTTCTGCAAACAGCAAAACCATACAGCAGTGGCTTTGTTCTGTTGTGACACATGTTACTGAACAGTTTTTATTATGGTCATGAAATTGAGATGCATTTTTCTCACTCTGTGAGGAATTTATTTTTATCAGTAACAAAAGGAATTTTTTTTGTCAGTAAATTTATTTACTTTTTCTTCACTGAATTGTAATTTCCAGTGCAGAAGACAAGTCTTGGGTTTGGGAAGGGGAGAAGGATCAGATATTTTACAAAGGAGCAGCCAGTTTCTAAGTTCCGTACTACAAAGGTTATTGAGCATTTTTACTGCATTTGATACTCATAGTGCTGTACATGATCTGTTCTTTCCATGAGGAATCCTGCAGATGTAAAGGCTCACACAATGGTTAGTTTAATCAGAAGTACAGAAGGCATCCACAACTTCTCTGGGCAACCTCTGCCAGTGCCTCACCATCCTTGCAGTAGAGAATTCTTCCTAATATCCAATCTAAACTTACTCTCCTTCAGTTTAAAGTCATTCCCCTTGTCCTATCACTATGTACCCTTTTAAAAAGTCCCTTTCCAGCTTTCTTGTAGGCCTCCTTTAGGTACTGATTTGCTAGGTGATTTTCTGAATGTTGTTGTTTTGCTAAGGGCTAGCACTGAAGAGAAGAAAGAGTATTTTTATTAATCCCTCTTTTTTTGTTTTCAAGAAAGTGACAACTTTGCAGATTACTGAAGGTTCTCTTCTGCAATTGGAGTTCAGTCGTATTCTTTTAAATTGTCAGCTGAAGTCGCTTGCTGCTGTGAATTATTGGTAGTAATGATTGCAGAATTGGGCTCTTAAGTTACAATATTGTCAAAGAAGCAGTTACATATAGTAATAAGATCATTAAAATGTTTTCACTGGGATTTGCTTTGAAAAATAGTCATTTCACATGTCTTTGCTGCAAATGTTGATTTGTATGTGTGTCCATACTCATTTCCAAGGTGCAAAATTAGCAAATGACTTGTGGAATGAATCAGTAAAACTATTGTGCTCTGTGCAGAAGTGAATAAACTAGCTATTTTAACCCCAGCCTTGGCTTCCCCTCTCCTGGGCTTCCTAGCGGATCCTTTTGAGATATATCTGTTCGCAAAATAAAGACACTTTTTATGCTTTTTAGTACTTGCTGACTATTTGCCAAGGATTTCTATGAAGTATCTGTGAATATAGCCTGAGACAACATGACACTGCTTCCCCTGTTTCCTGTGGTGAATGGCCAGCCCCAATGATAAACTGTAAAACTACTCAAGGTAGGAAGGGTGAGCTGCCAGAAACTATTTATCACTTCACTGGCTTTGTACCATGCACATCCGTCTGAAGCTAAATTGAGGTTATAAGAGGAGTTTTCTTTTTGCTTTGGCTTTGCCAGCAATAGTATCTTGCATAAAGATGAACATAGAAGTTCAGTGTTTAGCCCTTAGATGTTCCCATGCCATGAAAAGAAGATGGAAGTGATAAAAAATTTAACTCAAACACCTTTTTACACTAGTTTCTGACAACTAGTGCTATAATGTTAATCTGCCATTAACTTTGGTAGGGTGAATACCTCATTGGAATGGTGGATTTCAGGATGATGCTTGTGTACTAATATGTAAGGTTAGGTTTCATCGTCTTTGGATATTTTAGGAGTTTTGAAACACTAATATCTCCTGTCCTTTCATTCTATTTGGTGTTGCTCTTATGGATAAAAAAGTGACTTCTCTTTTCTCTGTACAACCTCTTTTTAGAGATGGTAGGTATTCTAAGCTAAAAATAAAACTTGCATGATATTCTAAGCCAAATTATGGGTAATTCTTTGCAGTTCAACTCTTTATATACCCATAAATCCACATGAAGTTAATCTTCCTGCAGTAGAATGGGAGTTTAAATTTTTGTGATATTTCTCTCTTACTCAGTGTCAAGAACCGTGAATCCCATGATACCTAACTATGTTGTAAAATGGAAGCATCATCATAAAAACTCAACATGCTTTTGGCAACCTAGCACGTCTCATTTTGGCATCTTCATTATCAGTGCTGATGTTTTTTTATGTTAATGGCTGTGCCAGGTGTTGCTTCACCTCAGAAAAAAATTGAATTCAAGAAACAACAGACTTGACTTGACTGGTACTTGGTTTGCAGTCACTGTGATAGCAGGTGGCTGATGATACACTATATGCTCTTATACATCTTCCAGTAAGTCACTAATTGTTGTTGTTGCAAAATGTGGGTTTGCCAAGATTGATTCCCGGTGATTGTATCACTCTTTTATAACTTCCCTTTCTACTGACTGAAGTTTGCTAAAGTTTAAGCTGTTATTTTTGAGCAGTTGGCTCATGCTAACAGGAATATTAGCTGCCTGTCTCATCAGCTCAAGTGGGACAGGGTGCTGAAGTCGACCACCCTGCCGTCTGAAGACAAGGAGTCTGAGAGCAGAGCACACTGCTTGGGAGCAATTATGTGCTGGGTGACCTCCCAGCCACTCCACACAAAGCATCTCCTTTCCCATGCTTTCTCCAGACCTTGGCAATGGCAGAGAGCTAAATGGATGAGAGGGTGTGGTGGGAGAGCAGAGTTGGGGATGAAGGGAGGCAAAGAAGGCTTTATTTCTAGACCTTGAGTGTGTATGTAAGAAGTCTTTATGAATATTTTGCATAAGACTCTAACACTTTAAATGGGCCATATTTAAAATTAATCAAAATACATCATTCAAACAAACTTATTTGCATAACCAAAATTCCATCATGCAATCAAAATTCACTTACTTATTCTTTAAATTTTTGACAACAGCAAACTTATTTATGTTCATGCTTTTCTGAGCATGTCAAAAATGCTTAATATATCACTTGGAAAATGTTAGTGCAGTAACTATGTTTTCTTTTTATACCAAAATACAAAAATGCATGATAAAAATGCCATGAACAGAAGTAACTGATTGCTAGTCCACGCTGCAGAGACTGACCAACTACGTAACACCCTTAAGTAAGTAAATTGCTTTAAGCACAGATAGCTAAGCCAGATTCCTTTACATGGTTCCCAGCCCCCACCCAGGATTCATCATTTCATTTCAATTGATGTTGACCTTGCTGTAAACTGCGAACACACAGATTATGTGTCAAGTCCAACTCATAGTCTTGGTTTTGCTTTATGAAAGAAAAAAATTGGTTTTGCTCCATTATTTTAATGTTTGTACTTAAAGAACTTTAAAAAGGTCAATTACTTTCAAAGCTTTGATGTATTTGAGGATTTCTTTAATAAAGAAATGATGGTACTAAAGCTGCTCAAGTAAAGGCGATATTTTCTGCTAAAAATCCAGTTCTCATGATTCACTGCCTGGTTTTACCATGCATTCCCCTTTCCTTTTGAATTTGCTCTTACAGCGAAGGGTATCTAAATAAATACAGTAGCACAGAAGCAAATGGAAAACATCTGTTGTTCTAATTCAGGAATTTAGTGAGTCAGGTTTTATGAACATCTGAACTCAGCACTTTTATATATTTGTAGCTTAAAATTGTTCTTATAAAGCATATACTTAAAGGGAATACTGTAAGAAGTGTGGAGAGTGTGCTTGCACTTTGGAAATGCCAAAACTGAACAGGAATGAGAGGAAGGTGGGTTTTTTTGTTTTGTCTTCTTTTTAATGGAAATGATTCAGAACCCCAAGGAAATGAGAAGAGCATACAGTACCACAGTGTGGCTTAGGCTGCTGCCTGTGTCTGGTAGTGGCTGGTACAAGGACATGAAAGACCTGCTCTTCTTAGAGTGATAGGCAATTGTGTTCTCCAGCTATTGGAGGTTTAAAAGATTTACTGAGCTAATGGATCTTGTAATGACAATAGCAGTGTACAGCAGAGGGATATTCTGTGATTTATAAATTGCGAGAATAAGGGATATTTGAAATAGATGGAAGCACAATTTTTTTTACAGAAATAGGTAGGTACTGTGGCTTAAAGAGATTACTGTAATGTAACAACTTGTTCTGATGATGAAGTAATTTTACCTGAAATAATGCCTTTCTCAAGTTGAAAATGTCTTCTTATGCTAGTATGGCCTATTTTTTGTATCAGTAATCATCGTGAACGCTGCATTTAGAGCCCCTTCTAAGCTTTATTCTGTGCAAGTCTGGTATTTGAGACATATAAGTATCACTGCATTGCCAGAACTGGATGTCATTACTTTCTTAAATCACCTAATGTTCCCACATTTGTATCTCCCTTTGCTTAGAACTATTGCAAATGTTCATTATTTCAGTACCTGTTATGTCATCTTTACTTTGAAAGCCTGAAAGACCTTTACTCCCACTCGTCTTCCTCAGCTGTAAATTGCTAAAAGTAGGATTATATTAATTCATTCATGTACCAAAATGCAGTTTGATGCCCTTGCAATGGCTCTGGCAATTTGCATTGCCTAAAAAGTCTTGCTTACAATGGTGTTGGCAGCTGTGCTCCAAGTGGCTAGATCTGTCTGTCCATGCAGTCTTTACTGTCTCCTTTGTGCCTTCTCAAATTTCCATGCTGGTCCCAGTTTAAGATTTTTAGATACTGAAAATGTTTGCTTTTCCTTCAGTATATTTACATTTCCAAAAATATTTCTATATTATTTTCACTTCATTATGTAGAAAGCTGGGGCACAAAGCCTAGCATTAGAAATGGTCTTATGCTACTCTATGCTCTATGTTTGCAGATGTAATTAAACTGAAAAGTGATGGGCTACAGCTTTGCTCACCTACAAGAATGACAACAGCCATGAGAGTAGTTACTGATCTTGGGGCTTGACTTCTAGACAGTTTTTGTTAAATCTCAAAGTACACACTATTGATGCTGCGTAAGTAGTAAGTAATGATGATGAGCTTTCAAGTAAAGAGCACAATTTCCATTTGTCTTTGGAGCTGTCATCATGGTATCTGAGGGGCTTGAAGCTGTTAACCTCTCAGGTGGATGGATATATCAATCTAGAACAACTGGCAAATTCTTAACAGGAATGGACTGGTGTAGTTCCATGTAAGTATGAGCACCTGTGTTGTTTTAATCCAGCTGAGAATTTGTCCCGTAATTTTGGTAACCTCTATGAGTCTATGTATGATCACCATCCTTAGAGAATGCTGCCATCTACCATGAGCTAAAAACCACATTCAACTCCTTCTTGTCTCGGTTTAAGGGCTCCATTTTTGTTGGGTTTTTTTAAAGAATAAATGAGATTGAGGGGTCTCATGAGGATCATCTTCTCCACCTAATGAGAAAACCAAAACTGTATTCCCTACCATAAGAGATTCTCTAGCAGGAGGAGATGGCTACCTCTGACTTGAAGTGAAGGGTTTCAGATATCCCACCTGTGTCAGACACACCTAATTGGTCCTGCTCTGTGATTTACTGGCAAAAAGGAAAGACTAGCTACTTCATAGGAATTTTCTATCCTTCAGGTCCATAATTTTGTATTTATGTACATATATATGCATGAAAATAAGTGTCTGGGTGTTTTTTAGTTTCCCTGACCAAAGCTTTTTATGCAACAAGAAAAATGTCTGTCTTTATCACAAAATTCAAAATTCCCAAAATGAAAAATGGAAATACACTGAATGCAATTTTGGGCTGTAGCACTTATGAAGTAGAGGCAAAGGCAAAACATGATGAGGAATGACTCCATTGAATTTAGGTACTTTTTACATCATCTTTTGTCTTCCTAGTAGATGCACTGCTCTGAGGATGGAAGAGTCTTAAGAGAAACAAGCTGGAGCATACCTAATTTAATGCAGCACCCAGAAGGTGCTACAGGGGGCACAAAGTTGTTTAGCATCTCTATGTCAGCTTCTTCTCTTGCCACCCTTTTCTATATGCCAACAACTGTGAAAAGGTTCTTTGGAGGGCAGTCTTATGGTAATCTGCCAGAATTTTGAACCAGAAGGTCTTCCTTGAAAAGACGGAGTTGTCAGAATCCTTTGTGCCACATCAGCCCTTTGCATTATGCCAGTGTGGGGAGGCAGATCTTATCCACTGCTTCATGCATTTAGTATGCGGACCCTATTCATGTAATCAGCAATACTCTTGGATAAATGCATTCATGATTTCTAGATGCAAGACTTTGACTCTTATCTTCCAACCTTGCATCTCAAAATTCTGTATGAAGATTGATCAATGCTTTCGTCCCCGTCATATAGGATGTGAAGACAGAGACTGTGACACATTCAGGATAACAAAGGGAAGGGCCACTAAAGCCAGGGTTAGAAACAGAATTTCCTGACTCCCTGTCTAATTTCTTGAGCAATGACTGTTTTCTTCCATCCCATTCTCTTAATATATGAAGAGTTTAACTGAGTCCTTTAAATGATTTTCCAAGCTCAAGTGGGTCCTTTTGGGCAGCCAAACTTGAAACAGGCAAGACAAGCATTCTTGCTGTACCCCATGCTTATCAACATGTCAGGTTGGACCAAAAATGTTCTGTAAAAGTTATTCTGTGTTGCAAGAAATCCCCTAGCTAGATTACAGCATCAACAAATTTTTACCAGATTTTTACTGCCAAGTTCACTGGGAGCACATCTGGAACTATTAGACGTTGTCGCGTCTGGCATATCATGTTCCTTTTCCATTTAGGGCAGGTTGGTCATCATTGGGAGAAATTCTAGCTGCAATCTGATGTCCTTTCCCACAGGTAACATAAAGGAATGGCCTGAGTTCCTTGTTATCCTCCATTTGATGTAGTTAAAGTCTATAAACTGAATTAAGAAGGCATAGAATCAGCATTTGCATACTGATACATTTGTTAGAGTTTATTGAGCAAAGTATTTATATGTACATATGCATGCAGAGGGAGAGAGAATCATGCCCCCAAGTCCCAGATATTTTGCATTACAGAAGATGAAGTCTGACAGGATCCTGAAACATCCCACAGTGCATCTGCCAGCCCTGAGCAGAACCAGTTCTACCTAAACCCTCTTTACTCGACGTTTCTCTGCACAGTTCTTAAAAGCTGCCATGAACTACCCTAAAATTTCCAAACTCCCATAGAGAATCAAGTACTTAACTCCCCTTACTTCAAAAGTTTCTCCTACCATCCAGTACCTTGAATCTTTCTGCAACTTAACTGGAGCCTCAGTGGCCATAGAAAAGTCTGTTAGGTAAAGCCTGACTAAGAAAAGTATTTGAAAAATGCTCCCCTGTTCCTTCCTGTCTTTACCCCAGACTAAACAAACCAAGGGCTCTTATTCTTGGTTTTGCTAGCTCTGCAATGATTTCAGGCACTTTGCTCTGGGCTCTCTCCAAGTTTTCCATGTGTTTTCTCAAGTGCAGTGGTCACAATGAGGAGCAATAGTGCAACGGAGTCATCCCTGCAGAGCAGAGGACTGATTTATTTTGTGTTTCTGCCATACAGTTCTTCTGTCTGTAATTCCCGGTATGTGGGGCTTGCTTCTTCTGTGATGGTGCAGCACTGTAAGTCTGGGTTGTTCCTGTGCTCCCCTTTTTGAAAATAGGGGCTGTACTTGCCTCCTTCTGGCCTTTTGAAACTTCAGCCATTGCCTGTGCCTCCTTGAAGAAAGCCTGTTATGGGTCTGAGATTAGTTCACTGACTTCTCTAAATTCTCTCAGGTGCAATTTATCTGGCCCAGCTGACATGAAAACGTCTCAACTTATCTAGTCTGGTTTTCCTCTAGTCTATCCATGATCATTCTAACCATCTGATTATGTTATCTTTCCTAGCAAAGGCTGCAGCAAAGAGGCATCAAACTCATTAACCTTTTCAGTAATAACTGTGGATAGATTTATCTTTCATTCAGTAATGGTATCCTAAATTTTTGTTGTCATTTCCCTTCAATTTTTTTCTTCCTTTACTGTTTTCCCTTTCCCTCCTTCATGTGTTTTCTTGCCATACCTCTCAGGGGACACACATTTATTCATTCTGATTTTGACCCTTTCTGTCTGCATTTCACCTGTAGTGGTCTGAGCTGAGGTGCACTTCCCATGACTTCTTATTTCTGAAGTCAGCAAAGTCCTCATGATTTAGCCAGGAGGATTTCCTTCTGTTCCTCTAGGTTTTTGGCCTCGTATGGGAAATTTATGCTTATGTCTTGTTTTGTGTCTTTTAGGAAACAGTAACTTTCCGGAGGTCTTTTACCTTGTAGTAGTTTTGATTTGGTTGTAGTGTTGTATACAAAGTTGCTTAGTTTTTTCAGCTTGTTTTCTTGAATATAGTTCCTTTTTGTGTTCCTGTTCTTCCTCTTCACTTCCTGAAGCAGGTGAACTCAGTCATTTCAAGATTTTTGCTCATGTAATTGCCCTCTACTGTAGCATGCACGTGGCATGCTGCCTTTATATAATAAAGAAATCATAGCACGCTCTCTGTGAGGTGGTAAACAAAGAGGTTTATTCAAACAACGCGCGCCTTTTTATACCTTGATCCCACGTGACTCTAAACCAATAGGAGTGTCTGGCTCTGCGCATGTCCCCTAGCTTCGGTGCCTACCTGTTGCACCTCGGGACATGTTCCCTACATCTCCCCCCTCCTAATTGTATAAGAAGGTCACGAGAACATTACAAAGGCAACAGCGCAAACAATTAGAACAGTACATTGTAAACTACCAAGGCTTGCAATGATCCAGCATACTGCTTGCCTTGGTCTCTTATAGTCCTATTGTGAACCTTTTAAAACTCTCTTATATTCCTATAGGGTAGTGCAACTTGGAGAAATACCTTTATTAATCTATAGGCCTTGGCCTAACCGTGCAAACTTATAAGCTTTATTAACCTGAGGGTTTTAAACAACTGGGGAGTACAACTTTCTCAAGAAACAGGCTAAGCTTAGCAGAACTAAATTTTCTTAAATGACCCTGTGGCGGAGGTATTGTTATTTGTGAGGTGTTTAGTGTTTCAATATTTGTCCAGACATACAACACTCATGTTCATTCATTCTCTCATTCGCTTTGATGGCCATCATCTCACGCATCATACACACACATTCATGAGGTTTTATAAACTGTTTTTTGCCACACTGGTCGTCCTTAAAGTAAACCTTAAACATAAACATAACCTTCTTATAACTTCTGCGTCATTCTGGTTCTTGCTGATGTGATTTTGTACCTTGTGGGGTGTAACAGACCTGGAAGGGGTTCATTTTAACTCTTTTTCTTCAGACTCACCAGCGTAGCCTCCATCCCAAATCAGATTTAGTGGTTCCGTCCACTGCCCAGATACCAAATCCCTTACCATAACCGATGTTTTGGGAGAGGTACACTAGCCTGGGGTTTGTATTACCTTTCATACTCACATGTTTCCAGCTTGTCACAATTTGAAAATTAGTACATACATGGATTTTCACAGATATTCTTTTAGCTATACAGATTCTCTCCCCCCTTTTTTGTTTAGTTGACACTGTTTTGTTGTGTTGTGTGCTCTTTGTGTAATTACCTGTGTAATGAGTGAGTGTGGAATACTTGTGACATAAGAATTTTCCTATTTGATAGGAGATATAGCTGCTTTACTGTGAATATTATGGACCAAGAGTTGCTGGGCAACTAAGCCAAAGTGTCTCACACTTTTGGCCTTTTCTGCAGTGGGTGTTGTGTAGGTTACGTGGTGCTGGTATATACCTATTGTTACATGTACATATTATAATATGTCCAATTCAGAGATGTATGTGATATCTGTTTGCTCAATCTCATTTGCAATTAACCATGTGGGGTTAATGCATTCTGAGATGGCATTGTTGTGATTTTTTGACAGTTTGGGCGTGACATGATGGAGTCTTGAGCTGATTGAATGTTATTTGAATTGTCTGTTTAAGGATCTTGCGTTCTGATGGAAAAATGAACTAGACAATTTTGCTTGCTTCAAGACCTTAGATATGATGTGAAATGTTGTTAATTTGTCAGTCACTTAGTTCTTTATCAGTTGTTGGCCCTTACCTGTCATTGTGTTACTTTGTATGCATGTGTATGAAAATCCAAACCTTCTGTAATTCACAAGAAACCAAACAGAACGCATTTCAATTAACAAGTAAATACTAGGACATCTCAAACAAACAAACCTTCAAGATGGGGCATCAACTTGCAACATAACAGAAATCAGTTATAACATTCAAAGATCGCTTAATAAACTTTCCCAAGACAATACAGACAAGGTCATTTCCAGAACGTGCACAGCCGTGGTTCGTGGTCTGCATCTGTCCTTCCCTTATTTTGTAGCAGGTCTTTACCTGAGTTATTACAGCCTTTTATGCTGTTCCCAGATGCAGGTGTGAAGGCCCTGAAGCCTTTCACTGGTCCGTGTTGGCATCTGGTCATGGCTTTTGAAGGTAGATTAGTGATCTTTGCCCACAACCTGTGTTTTGAGAGATGTATTAAAGTTTTACCATGAAAGCTTGCTAAGGCAGCTCGGAACCTTGCGTCCTCAGCTGGCATCCTATCCAAATTGTCCTTCGTAGCTGGCATGTCGATGGTGGTAAAGGCAGGGTCCCCTCCTTCCAGTTGCTGCAGTCCTTCTCTACCTTGAATGACAAGCTTTGCATACATCTCATTAACAGTCCACACAGTGTTAGATGGTACATGGGGCAAAATTAGCCACTTTAGAAGTTGCAGTGGGTCTTTTTCAGTCTGATCCCACAGTAACAAGGCTGCTAATAGTTGATACCTGCTGGGAATGAGGGTTAGGCATATTTGTAGTTCAGGATTTCTCCCTCTGCCTATCCCTCTCTCTATTGCCTTGGTACGAATGTCTAACACTCTTTTGGCTTCCGGTATCAGTAGCCTGTTAGACATTGGACTGGAGTCTCCCTTTGGCAGCTAAAGCAGAGGGTGTAGCTCCTCTGTGGTCAAGCCTAAAATAGGCCTTAACCGGTTTGTGGCCCCTTGAAGCTTTGCAACTCATGTAAATATAAAGTGTTTTTTACCTTGAGCTGCAGCAGTTGTGGAGTATCTTTTTGCTGCATGAATTCCTGTCCAAGGAAAGTCCAGGGTAACGATTGCTGAATTTCTCCTGCTGCAAGCTGTAACCCTGCCTTGGACATTTTGGATTAGAGCAGTAAGAGTAAATGGCAGTTCATTTCCTGTGGCCATGCTCATTGGTATGCTACCTGTATGAGGGTGTATCGTGGTTGTCCGATATCTTGCTTGGCTATTTGCATCCCCTGAGGACAGACAGCCCAGCAATATACTTGCACGGGCCGTGCACAAGGCCATGATGGGACAGGCAAGCCTTGGAACATTCTCAGGGTGTAGGAAGGTGGTAGAGGAACAAGTCTTTGAATCAGTCACCAATAGCAGCCAACTCGTTGGGAGCACATTGGGTAAAGGCAGTCCATGCTGCTGTGCTCCTACATGCTTTATGACTGCGCTTACTGCTCTATAGTTTGGCAGCATTCTCCACCTGTCACCTTTCTTGGGTGTGCAGTATATAAGGGCATTGTCTAGGCTGTTTGTTGTCACTTTGGGGCCTGCTTCGAGCTGCTTTCTCTCTGGCACATGAAAGCCTGTGGCACAGAAGGCAGCAAGCAGCACGGCAACAAGCAGGACGATGCTGGCAGCAAAGCATCTGTTTCGCCCTCGGCACCCTGGGTGTAACTCAGCCCATTCCTTGCCATTAGAGTATTTTGGGGCATTGCTGCAAAGGGGTCTCCAGATATAATCTCCTTGAGAGCGGTCAGTGCTACTGCACCTGACACCACTTGCTCTAAGTCTGGCCTCTTTTCGTATTCCTAGCTGGGCTTCTAGGGCCACAGCTAGAGAGGCAGACCGGTGCTCCTCAGAGCCAAATCCTTGGTAAGGTTGAACCAGCTCAGCGGTGCCGTATTCAACCCCTCCAGAGAGGGTTTGCAAAGCCTTTTCACAGCTTGGGTTCACCTTATCAGAAGCCAACTGCTTATACAGCATCTCTCTGGCCTCATTGTATTCAATTTGCCTGTGCAAAGCAGTCCGCAGCCGATTTAAATGTTGTGAGTTTGGTTCAGCACAACTTTGTAACACTCTTGTGCTGGGCAGGTCGCTGTTTTTGCCTGTGGTGAGAAGCCTTCTCATGGCTCTCAGCGCCTGTTTGATTGTTACTTTGTATTTTTCTCGGGAGTGATTTAATTGGGCACCTGCTGTGCTGTGTCTCCCTTCTCCAGTCAATGGATTTACTGTTATATCAGTTGGGGTATTTGCTGTGTTTTTGGCACCATTCTCCCGAAAGTCAGATAAGCAGTGCACATGTTCTGTGTCATGTGAGGTGGAAAAATGGATGGAATTCAATGCCTTCGGATGCCCGGAGGCATTATTTAGGGATATGCCACAATCTCTTACCAAATGCCTCAGCCTCTGAATAGCTCCGTGCAGGAGCTCAGGCTGAGGGGCGTGGCTTTGGCTAAATTCATTTGAGTATGCCCAGTTAACCTCCAGGCTGCCCAGTCGAATCGCCTTACCCCTGTTTTGTTCCCACCTGTTATCCGACTTTGCCCTGTTTGCCTCCTCGCTGCTTCCCGACTGAACTACTAGTAGTCCCTCCTCCTCCTCCCCCCATCCCCCCCTCCCCGTGGCTGCGGCAGCCTCGGTTCCCGGTGGGGGGGTGTGGGCGGGTGTCGGAGGCGGCGAGGGGGCGGGGCTACCTCCCCCCTCGCGCCTATGGGTGGGGCGGGGCGGCTCAGGGACCGGAAGAGACAGTTCAGCACCCGGGCCATTTAATGGGCAAGATGGCGACGCCCATGAGGTACCACGTGGCCAGCAGTCATCCCCGGGACGGGGGGGCGATTCTGCTGGCTTGCCCCCCCGGTCGCCGTGACGGAGCCCTCTGCGATGGTCCCATGAGTGGGGATCTCGCATCTCAGGCTCCGTCCCCTCCCAACAGCCCGTGTGCCTTTGGCTCTGGGCTTCTGACTCAGTGCTCAATTCACGAACATCTCCCATCCCCCCCCCCGCCAGACTTCGGGCGTTTGTGTCCCTACGCCTAAAAGTTGGGCGGCTACTGCAAGCAGTATTATTGGGGGGGTGCTTATGGGTGTTATGCTCTTGCGTTGTCCTTTTGTGGGCTGTGTGTAGTGAATCTGTGTCTTTTGAAATTGCAGTGAGGAAAAAGTTCCTCAGTTTACCTTTTCGTGGCGATTTGGATGCGCACGGGCGGAAGTTCTTTGTGTAGTTAGTGGTTGCTGGTTCTGGTCGGCTGGTTTCCTGGCTCAGCGGCGGTGGCTGCAAACAGCGGCGCAGCGGGCTCGGGGTGCTGCGGCAGCGGCTGCGGCGGCTCGGCGGTGGCTCGGCGGCTCGAGCGGCTCGAGCGGCAAAAGCGGCAAAAGTGGCAACAGGTTCTCTGTGGGTTCGCGGCGGCTTTCGGCAGTTTTTCCCTATTTTAAGGGTCGGCGCAGTCCTTACAGACGGCCGGGGGTCGGTGGGGAGCGGCTCCGGGTGTCCCGCGGTTCGCTAGGCGCCGCGGGGGTGTTTTTCCTCTACGCTGAGGCTTCACGCGGTGGCTACAGGCATGCGTGGGTCGGCAGAAGGTGGTAGCGGAGGCTCGCTAGGCGAGGTGGGTCCGGGGGCTGCGGGCGTTCGGTGTAGCTTCCCCTGTCCCGCACGGCTTCTGGGTGGGGGGCAGGGCCGGAGAAAGGGGCAGCGAACGCTTGCAGGGGCGGCGGGCGGCGTAGGCGGTGGTGAACGGCGCTGGCTCGGTTCGCCGGGCAGACCCGGCGTGACCGTTATAGGTCCCTGCGGTGGCGGGCAGGGCGGCCAGTGCACGTGCGTGGTGCTGTTGCTTCCCCGGCAGCTGCAACTGGGGCTTTTTGCTGGGTCGACAGGCACCAGGTGCCGGTCCCGCCGCTGGCGGCAGTCTTGAGAGACGTGCGCGGAGGAGAGGGGTGGGGCGGCGGGGCGGCAGATGTGGTCCTGGGGTCCCCGGGGCTCCGGGGTGGCGGCGCGGGGCGGCTCAGCTGCTACTGCCTGGGTCTCCACTGCTTTTAGCCGTAGAGTTCCCAGAAGCAGCTCGCGAGATAAAGCACCGCAGCTCCGAGCCCCCTTTGGCGGGGGCTGGGAGCTGCAAAGCTAATAACTCACTCAGCTTCGCTGTTTCGCTGTCCGCTCCCGTCTGCTGGTCCCCGACTCTGGTGTCCGCTGCCCGCCGTTAGGTTTCTTTTTCTTCTTTCTTCCTGTTTCTGTGCACTTTCCTAACTTTTTTGAGCTCACTAAACTTCGTTCCTTGGTCTCCCCCAGGGCAACGTTAACAGACGTCTAGGTTTTTTTCGGTAAAAGGACTCCCACTTTATAAAACTAAAGTGATAACTGGAGACCTACCGATAATACCTGATACAGGTTTTAAAATATCTGATCTAATGTAGATTCGGTCCCGTTGGGGCGCCATATGTAGCATGCACGTGGCATGCTGCCTTTATATAATAAAGAAATCATAGCACGCTCTCTGTGAGGTGGTAAACAAAGAGGTTTATTCAAACAACGTGCGCCTTTTTATACCTTGATCCCACGTGACTCTAAACCAATAGGAGTGTCTGGCTCTGCGCATGTCCCCTAGCTTTGGTGCCTACCTGTTGCACCTCGGGACATGTTCCCTACACTCTACAATCTCAGTAAATTTCCTGATGTTCATAAAAATTAAATCTCAAAAAAAGTGCCTCTAATGACTTTTTCTATTACCTGTATAAAAAACAAATGATCAGCTGTACATTTCAGGACTTTACTGATTGTAGTACAGGAGCTATAGGTGATGTAGCTAATTAAACCTGAAAAATAATTTTTGTGTCTTACATGATCTGTGAAAAATACTACAAAATCTCCAAGGGCAAGTTTGTGTTGTATTTTTAGTGCAACCTCAAATGCATATGTGATTATGAGATAACTTAGCATACCCGAGCTGCTGGTGGTGAAGCTTGCCTGTGTCTGCAAACCATGTCACAAGTTTCTGGGACAAGAGAGGGAAGTACAGAGCTTTAGATTGCATAAACCCCTTTCACAAATTCAGCTACTTAACCTGCCTGGTGGATGAGACACTCTCAGCAACACTCAAGTCTACCTGGCCAAGTCCTTTGCGTGATAGCGTGCGATGTCTTGCTGTGATACCATGCGGTGACACTGGGCAGACAAGATGCCTGTGCATCATCCTACAATGGTCTGACAATTATTGCAGTGAATTAGTCTGAGATGCAAAAGAATTACAGATGTTTGCCAGGAATGAAGACTTGTGGATCTGGGAGCATTAGCAGATCTGTGCTTTATGGGAGAGCGTACTCATAACCACGGGTGATCAACAACTTGCTAGTGGCAGGGAGCAAGTGGCAGTAGTTCTGTAAAGAAATCTGTTGCAATAGGGTATATAAAAATGCTAAACATGGAGTATAGAGGCTTTTTGAATACTGTATTTTAGGTAAGCTTTCTTTGTGTAGACTTTTAACCATCAAGATGAAAGGTTACAGAAAATAAGCTACTGGATTTATAGTTTTGTTTTGTGCTACAAGATTATGCTACATTGCCTTGTTTGCATGGGAGATAGGTAATAGTGTTATTTTTAGCGATGCTGATAAGTGATGAGTTGTGACTGGTTGTTCCTGGAGTGCTCTCCCTTTCACTTTTTTAATTGCCCGTTCTGTGAATTTTTAATGCCTTGCATATGACTGCACTATATGTAGGGTTAGCATGGCAAACTTCTATGTGAACATGAAGGCCAACTTACACATAGGTATAGGCTTGAGACGAGCACTGGAGTGTGTCAGGAGAGGAAGGTTTGGTCTGTATTGCCCTTGGGTACAATGTTGTAGCATCTTACATACAAATTCAAGTTGCCTCAGATTGTTTTCTAGAAAACAGTGAAAACATGGCCACAACATCACCTGCAACCTGGAGGTAGCCTGAGATTGACCTTCCCTGAGTGACCATAAGGCTGAGCTCAGAGGGGTCCTGGAGACAGCCTCAGGGATGCAGAGAGTGCAGGTCGGGAGCATGGTATGTATGAGCCTGTTCCCCACAAGAGCTCCTACTCATCTTTGCCTCAATGCCAGGTTGCTCAACAGCATTCCTGGAGGTCCAGTCTTCTTTCAGTTTTTAGAGATTGAAGATCTACAAATCTGTCACTCTACTTTTGTGTTATGGGTCTTGTCGTGTGTGTGCTTTTGCACCTTGTGCTCCTGAAATTGCTGACTCATTGGAGGTGTATACTTTGTGGATGGTTTGGTGGCAAGTATTGGATACAGGGATCTTTACTGTTCACATAGAATAATGAAAATATTCCTTCATCCATAAATAAAAAAATTTTGCCATTTTTATTTAAACTTTGTCCCTGCATAATGAACAACTTCTGAACTAAAAGAAAATAAAATAACCATTCTCCACTGTGTCTTTGCCATGTATGCACTGAGATACTTACCTCCTGGGACAACCCCTTCTTTTCTTTACCACGAAGTAAAAGTCAATAGGGAAATTTTTCAAATTGCTCTGGCATACATCTTCCAAAGATGAAAAAGAACTGTAGGTTTATTTCTTCTTTGCATCATCCAGACACAGCAGCACATTTTCTGACTACAAAAAGGATATATTCTGATATTACACAATTTTAGAAAGAATGGTACTTCTGCTAGTTGCATCTGTAGAAATTTTGAACATCTGAACACCAGAAGAAACTGCAGCTGAGAGTCAATGTTGCATGATAATGCTGGAAATACTCTTCTGAGTTCAGTGAAAGTGTTCGTTCTTATTCTGATAAATTCTGAATTAATTAGCAAAAACTTACAATATGAGGGAGACATATCAGCATGCATATCTGAAGCTATGATAATGTGTGAATTGGAAAAAAGGAAAGTTTAATCACTATATGCTAACCTGAAACTACTTTAATCATGGTTACCATGTGTTGTTTCTTTATGGCAGCCTTTTTTTCTTCTTTTTCTGTGCTTTGAAAAAAAGTTGGGGGAAAGAAGCATATATGTGACAAGCAGCATATGCAAACTGTAAGGTGGAAGTGGTAAATGAGTAAGACCACGTTTGGAAGAGACAGATGGTGCTTTTTCTTGATCTTATGGCAGCACTGGCAGTAGAAATGTTTTGGAGTTAGAGCAGTGGAGAGGCCAGACATGTTTCCTAAATGCAGGATAATTGATTTGTAGAACATGCAGAAATGCAGGGAACAAAAACATCTAATGGCCCTTGGAGAAGTGCATGAACATGATACATTTATATGTGGTTTACTTTGAACTCCTGGCCACTGACGTGGGATCTTTGATTATGTATTCTTGCTTTGGCTGATGACACCTCCCACCATTTCTTGTCCCCATTGCCAGTTTTTCCTTGTTGCAGCTCTTGCTGCAAAGCACCTTCTTCAGACCCCATATTAACCAAAATTGTTGTATCTCTGCCCATGATTATTTCTATTCTGGTTGTAGGTTAACCTTCAGTCAGCTGGACATATATTCTTGATTAACAGATACAGCCATGGGCCTGTTATGGCAAAAACCTGGTTATAGGGCTAGTTTATCATAATGCCAGAAGGCATTAAGGCGTCCTCCATATGTTTTCGTAATTACTTAAGCAGCATCTCATGTCTGTTACTGCTGAAAATATGTAATTGAAAGGACTTTCTGAAAAATAGTGCAGCAAGAGAATAATTAAACCCTTTAATTATCATTTGTTTGATTGTGTTGTGTGGTTTCTAGGAAACTTTCTATTTCTTATTGTAGCTTGAACAATAAATCTTCAATGCTTTCAAGTACTAAGCATCTGAGTATATAGAACAAAATGTTCATAGCAATATATGGAAGATGTATGCTGTGCAAAAACCTTTCTAGAATGTGGGAAAAAAATACTTAAAGACAGTTTAGAGTGAAAAAAATAAAAAAAAAAGACAAGACAGTTTGCAAGCAAAACTGGTATGAAAATAGAACGTATTTTTGAAAATCCACTTGTCACCTTTTTTGTCCTGCAAAGATGATAAAATTAATGGCATTTCACACACTCATGGAAGCAAACAAAGTAGAATTTTCAGTTGACAGGGTGAGAAGAATTTTGCTAAAGCTATAGTAGGAAGTGCAGAATCTACAAGCCTGATGGGGTCAGGAGTTTAAACTAAATCTGTTTGAAAATAGTGTAATCCTACTCACAGATATCTGAAATCTTAAAAGAAGATTGAATAGTCAATGCTTTTTTACTTTCACAGCATTAAAAAAATGTGTCTTGAAATTTACTGGTTTTGTTGACTAAGGGAAAATATGTTTGTTTGTACTAAATATGAATTACTGGGAGTTTTGAGAGGAGAATTATGAAGACAAAATACTTCTGAAAACTTCCACACATTACAAACATTGCAAAAGAATGGATGCTGATTAAATGCTCCTCTACAGATTGTGATTGTGTTCATAGAGAAGACATTTAAAGCTTAATTTTTACACCTTTTGCGTCATTCTTCCTGGGCACCGCTCGGATACACCCCCGCAGGACCGACTCAGCCATGGAGAGGCACACCAAAACAGTATGAATGATGTTGAAGGGCATCATGAGTGGCTAAAAGGAACTTCTTAGGCCCCGCAAGTTCTTTACATGGGTTGGTACTGTGATACAAAGTCTCACATCTTTGAGATATGACATGTTTGAAAAGATCACCTGATGTCAAAGTTTGTGAAGACAGCTCCACACCTGACTATTAGTGCTGTTTACACGTACGTTTTATATATATTTGTAATTATGCTAAACTTTATTTTCAGATGGGCATGAGAGCTGTTGATATGGTCAGATGTCTTCTGAGTCCCTCATTTAAGTCTAGGCTTGTCCTTAATTAAGAGCTAACTTCAGCTGAACTTCATTAATTTCAAATAGTAAGAACCCAGCCACCTGTGGATTCTCTGAGGGCTGGGGTGTTGCCCATCCCTGTCCCTGTCCCTGTCCCTGTCCCTGTCCCTAACTCACCCCAGAACTGTCTCATAACTCAGCCCACTCTCAAAGCAATTCAGCGTGTTGGCTCATCCTTACTCTTCAACGGTAAAAAACACATTTCCCTCTTTCTTAGATTTCCTGCAGCTGGCAGACCTTCCATTTGTTTTGCAGCCCCAGCTTGAAATGATTTTATATTCAGCAGGGAATTGGCAGCACTATTGGCTGGATGAAGTTACTGTGATCTTCCTTCCAGTGCTGTGCTGGATGAATGGTGAAAAGTTAATCCATTTACCTGAACTGGAAATGCTTAGTTTCATTGACCTGCTCCATCTTACTTGTTAAGCAGTAAATTAGAAGTGGCCTTTATTGAACAAGAAGTGTGTAATTTTGATTATAGTCTGAAACTGCAATAGCTGACCAAGCAGGGACAGGTGGCAGTGGTGGTGGGGATCAAAAGGCTTATCCAGATTCATCACTGAGGCTGTGAAAAGTATAATTTTGTTGAGACCAGTAGGAAGAGAGGATTGTGTGGGGAAGATTAACTCTCCTCTCTTTATTCCAGGAGTGGGGAGTGTTTCAAACAAGCATTTCACTTTATCAAAGTGAAAATGCTCAGCTGAGAGCACAGTACCCTGCTATCTTTGACTCAGGTACTTGAGTTTCTTTGCACTGAAGACTTTGCGGGATATGCTAAGTTGAAATCGTGGAAATTTTAGTTGACTAAGTAGTACAGATTCAGACTCTTAGTTTGTAGAAGATTAACCTAAAAGATACCTTGAAATGGGTCCTCGGAGTTCTGAAGTTTATTTTTGTTTCTGCACAGCTGGTGTACATGTGTTTCTTTAAAACCGCATGTTTAAAGTCTTATGAAACACTAAAAAATACACTATACATATTATGGACTTGCTTAGCAAATCTTAATATCTTCTTTCCTTCAAAAATTAAAAATACTACTTTACTGAATTTGTCATAATAGGTTAGCCCATATTATTGTGGTTTTTTACTGAAAAGCAGTTGTCTCAAAAACATTTGATAGGTAGTAGACTACAATTTGTATCCCTTAAAGGTTTAAAACAATGAGCTTATGTGTTGTGGTGTTTGCTTTATTTTGTTTTCTGGAAGGCCTGGAAGCAGTAATCGGAATCCTGAATCCGCTGAAGGTGATGGCAAATTCTTGGGAACCAAATTCCTTAGTCCAAAATGTCTTTTTTTATTCCATGCCTGTATGATATACTGCTAGTCACCAGCCTCAACCGACTGCAGCAAGTTGGAATAGCGTTCACAGCAAAAACTTTGATAGTCACAAGACTACAGAGGCAGACTTATAGTAGGTCATGAAGATGGAAATCCTAAAAGGAAAGGTAAAAAACAATGAACTGAAGATGTAAACAGTTATTAGCAAAGACTACTGGCATAAACTTAGGCAGTCCAGGTGCAACTACCCAGGTATTTCCCAACAGTGAAACCTTTAACATAAATGCCTTCAACTAAGTTTTGACTGACTCTCTTGTATAGTGTATTTGGTCCATGCAGCTACTACTATGTGAATAAAGACTTTTTTGTTTGTGTGCATTTCAAAATGCTTAAGGTGAGACTTGCCCTACTTCTGAAGCTATTAGCTATTTCTCATGATAGATTAACCAGTCAGTTTTGATCTCTCAGAGGTAAGACCTCAGAGACATGCAGAGGTGCTTTAAAAATCATTTATTCCTTTAAATGCAGAACTGTGTGGGTTGGTAATGCTAAGTTAAGAACTCCACGGTCCGCATTTCAGTTACTTGTAGTTAAATGTAAGCCAAATCTTGCAGTAAGGCTGGTTTTGGAGAAATTAGGCATGATTTGGAATAACTCACATCGAGAGTTATCTTTCACTAATTAAGCAGCTTGATTGCTGTTGCTCTGATGTGTTGCACACCAGCTTACCCATCAGTGCTTGAAAGGCTCCCCATAGCATCTTTGGCTTTTGCTTCACTGCTCATTAAGGCACCATGTCTAAGGAAGCTCAGGCAGTCATAGACTCCTAAAGCCTCAAGATATATGAGAAGGGGACTCTCTCTTTTCTGTTGGTAAATGCCAACCTTGCACAGCTATTGCAATCAACTTCCAGCTGACATACCAGGGACCAGATTTGCTCATTGATCTCAGCCGTCTTACTCTGCTCCATAGGTCCCCTGATGGTTTACTAACTGTAAACTTTTCTTATTTGTGGGTGCACACCATCTGCTTTGATAAGGCAATGAATATGTACATAAAAATATATGTATGTCTATTACTCATATCTTCAAACCATGGAAATACCATATATGACATTTCTAATAATGTATAAAACTAGAAATGTTTAAAGAGTGTTAAAAAATGAAAGACTTAAGGATAAAAGAATTGCAGGGATTATGTAGCTATCCTAATAAACTACAGTAAATCTTGCATTCATATATACCCACCCTTGAAAGTAATCTAAACATTTAACCAGAAGCAGTCTTAACTCCCTTTGGTAATAGTATGAAGTGAGAATAGGGGGAAAAGTCCTTAAAAATAGGTTTAAATTCACCTGGGATTGCAAATGCTTTATGTGCAATCAAAAGTGTACCATCGAATAAGAGTAGGTCTGAGTACAGTTGTTTGTATGCCTAACTGTGCAACTGTTACCTGGCATGTCTGCATTTCTCTTAAATGTAACTGTGTGGTACAGGCTATGCATAATTAACCTAAAGTATAGCTTTGATTAGTTTCTTCTTCCGATCTGTTCTCTTTTGCCAAGTTTGTAAAATGTCTATTAACAAATGATATAGATCTCAAATGGGAAATGTGGAGCTTTAGTACAAGGTTAGGGCTGGAAGGAAAGTAATCCCAATGTCCTTTTGCAACTTGTAAATTAAATACTATGGCCGTGTGGCCAAATTTGCAGAAAGATTTGGGCATTCAGAACTGTTTTGGCCATTTCTTTGCATTCCCAGGCAACCATTTATGGACCAACTATTGTAATCAAATACACAAAAAGCATATAGGATACACTAACAGCTTTCACAGGAGGTTTTTTGTTACTTTTTAATTTCATAGATTTTTTTTAATGTTTGAAGAATATATGTAGGAAATCTGCAGCAACAGAGTAGAATTTGGTCAGTATAGCTAGGGCACAAGGCTTTCAGAAGGGAAGAGAGTATTTTCAGATTTAGCCTGCAGGTTTATTTTACAAAAGAGATTGAATTTCCAGAAAATCCCTTCCACGAAAACTCTACAAAAACTGTTCAGTACAATCAAATAAATTTGGAGGGGGGAAGGGGGAAGAAAAATAAAAACCAAAACAAAAATCCAAACTATTTTACTGGTTGTGTTTGACATCCCCTGTGTAAACTGATCTGGTTCTGATCACGGTCGTGAAATGTGAGGTCTGATTGCAACAATTCTTGACTCAGACACAAACAAACAGTGCTTCTCACTTTAATTTAATATTTGTCTATGGTTGAAGCACCATCTCCACTAGGGAATGTAACTGCCGTCTTGTTACAAACATACAAAGTAAAACAGCATGACTGCAGAGCCTCCAAAGGCCTAGACCATGCTGTGTCTTTGACTGCCTTCCTCCTTATCATCTTAAATCTACAACAGGCAAAGCCAGTAGTTGGTTACTTACTGTCATTTACGGCCTCACCAAACTGAAAGTATGTATGCGATCTTAAAATAAACTCAATAATTTTGCAAATTGTAGTCTTATGAGGTGAATTCTTTAAGCTGTTTGGACAGGAGCATGCATAAAATTTCCTTCGTGAAAAAGGGAAAGCAGCATCTGAAGAGCAAAAACTATTGTGCATCCATGTCAATTGAACACCATAAATTGCTAGTGGAATATGATAGTTGGGACCTCCTCAAGCTCCCATCTGTCTTGTGCGAGGGGTAGTTCTCCTTCTCTGAGAGCCAAGTTTGTCCCTAAGGAGAATCCAAGCAGTCATCACATGTTTTAGCTGCTCCAGACTTGGCCCCGATGCAATGATTAAAGCCAGAAATTGTTGATAACATTTTCCTTCTTTGCCTGTTTCTCATCTTGAATTTTATATTTGATTCCCCAATATTCCCATGTCCCGAAGTGTGATTCTCAGCCTTGTTGTGTGTACAGACATTAGCTCTTGAAAATCTGGCCTTATTTTTCCCGAGTTTGTATTGGGTTTTATACCCAGAAAGTTGAGAGTCTGTCAGCTGCCTAAAGCTGGACAAATGTAATTTTGGCTCCTTTTTGGGGTCCTGAATCATTTTTCTTTTCTAATTTCTCGTTTTTTTCTGATCACTGGGGCAGCAGACCCAGACACTTAAGGCTGTTTGCAGCCTCCCTGCATGGGCAGCCTTCCTTGTGCCATGCAACCCCTCTCGTGCCTGCAAGCTTTGTCTGCCACATAGAAGCTCAATAAATTCTTCTGTGATTATGTTAGTCTCTCTCCTCTTGCACCACCTGAATTCAAACTTGAACTAGAGTTGCCCCATTGTCATCCTCTGTGGGAGGAGAAGTCTGTTTGTGACCCTAGAGTGGCAGGATTCAGGCTCTACAGCCAGCCCAAAGGCACAGCCAGGACAGCAGTGTCCCTCAATCTCTACCATGGGCAGGCTGGGCTTTTCCTCCTGGGAAATGCCACTATTCCTCTTCCCCCTCCATCACTTAACTAGGCCAGAGCTGTATTTCTAACTAACCCACTGCCAGCATATTTGCTCTGGTAGTTTTGTTTCTCATATTAGGCTGTTCTTGCTCAACCTCAGCTCTCTCACCTTTCCTTCTCTGATGCTTTCTTTTGCAGTCTTTAAAAATTTATATGCATTTAAGCCAGTGGTTGTCCTGCAGAGCTTGCACTGCCTGAATTACAGTTGAATTGCAGCTATTTGTGGAGTTTGGCTTTGCTGATCTTCGCTTTAGCAGTTGTGTAATGAAAAATGTAACCCAGATCTTCCTCTTGCTATGCCATTGGTCAATATATTGCCATTTGAGAAGGCAGTCTTGCTATTTGGTTCGAAGTTTGTCAAAAGTAAGAGGGAAAAATGTAACAAACTTCGTGAGTGATTTGAGGAAATTACCACTGGGATTTGCTTGTCTGGCGGGCCCTGAAAACAGCAGGTTCCTATCTGCAGTTGTTTATTCCATGCCATAGGCCCTTACTAAATAGCAATCTGTTCCCAGGCTGTTGTATCCAAGTGCCTTACAGAACTGAGATAGCATAAACAAGGAGCAAAACACATTTCAGGTGCTGGTGTTTCAGCGATCAGGGTTAGTTTGTAGTCTTGAGATTTCCATGTTTGGGAATACGTAGGGTGGAAATGAAGGGTTTGAATTCCATCCTGCTGATCAGGGGGTACTGGCAGCTCTGTCTTTCCTGCTAGGTCCCTCTGGCCTGGCTTTTACAGCTGCAGCTGACTGCTCATCCTCCTCATAGTCTTCCTCTGCTCCCAGTGAGGGATAATGAGCAGCAGCTCTTTGGGAGCTTTGCAGAAGAAAAAATGGCATCTTGGAACTGTCTAAAGGAGAGGCTGACTGTTGCATTTTGAGCTGACTGGTGCTCTTTCCTTATCTCAGAGATCCCATTCACTATCTCTTCTTTCTATTCCAAACTGTCCTTGGGTAAGTTTTGAGTTGCTTTCCAGCAGTAGCTGGTTATCTACACATTTCCCGTCTTCAGCTTTCTCAATTGTTGGGACTGAGACCTTGCCGTGAAGTGATTACCCTCAAAAAGTTCATCAGAATAGAATTGCTTATCTTTAGTCTCACTGAAATCTAAGTCATAGTTATTGAAAATTATTGCAAACTTACCGTGTCACGACAGAGGCGCGCAACACCTCGGGGTAAGATTGCTGTTTTCTGAGTGGTGTTAGGGGATATTTACTAGCTCTAAGCTTTAAAATGGTCTTTTTTTTGTTTCTTTAATACTGAAGCATTTTCAGTCTACTCTTTTTTTTTTTTCTCCGCAGAAGACCGTTCACAGTCCAGAGCTATGGTACTGGGGGAATAGCTCCTTTCACATTAATATCAAAACAACAAAATGATATGAATGCTTTTAATAGCCAACAAAACTTCTTTTAAACCCAAAAATCCAAACTCACATGAAGTTCATTGTTTTTCTATGGCACTGTCCTGCAAGCCTCTCGTACCCTGAGCTCCTGGCATTCAGTTGTTTAGGCAGGATTGTCCTATTCTGTAATGAGTTCCAGCTGCTGTCTTGGCACCACTGCTCAGGAGATGTTGCTCAGTTCCTATCTAAGTCTTTCTCAAGCCAAAAGCCCTTGCAGGACAGCAAGAGTATCCATTGCTTCTGTTGGCAGAGGTCTTTCTTTTAGCAATACAAGATTGTGGTGATTTACATAACGTAAAAGAAACTGCAGTTTTGAAGGAAACAAACTGTATTATGTGAGGTTTCTTCTAAAGAAAGAGCAAAATATTGTGCAATGAGCATTCTTTTATTGTTTTTTCCCTAAGAAATGAGAAACAAATTATGCAGCTTTTTTTTCAGCTGTGCTGAACACAAGTTGAAATGGAAGCTGAATCTTGCATTCTTGAGAGCTTCAGAGCACAGCTGTCCTCCTCAGAACAGGTCACTGTAGATGCTCCCTCACAGTTTTGTGCTAAGAACATCATATTTGCACACACACCTCAGTTTGCCATGTCTCCCTAATGTAAAAGCAGGCAATTAAAATAATATCCTTATCACAACATTCATGCTGTGATACATTGCTTTGGAAAGAAATTCCTATGCTATTCCACAACACATGTGAAAATGATAAAAACATGATTTTGAAAGGGAAATAGGTTTCGGTTTTTTTTTTCGTTTTTTTTTCTTTATTTGCTCTCTCCTTGCACTGATATTTTAAAGTTAAATTCTGAACCTGGTTAGGGAAGACACTTTTATTTTTAAAATATCATGGGATTTATATTAAGGTAATTTCTAAGTTAAATACAGTAAACCCTGCATCTTCTAGTGGGATATTCTTAAATCTAGAATTAAGTATAATGAAATAGTAGGTTTGGAAGATGGAAGATTTTCTTTTCCCTGTCAGCCAATACTGTATGTATCAAAGGAACACCACCTCAGCATTTCTGAATGCTGTTGTTCCATTACGTGCATAATTTCTTCATCAACAAAGAGGCATTTTGCTTCTTTTGAGACTGGAATTCAGACTCATTGGTCGCAGAGGAGAATGGGACTTCATATGGAGAGAGGTGGTTTATTCACACATCGTGAGAACCCAGCAGAAAATGGAAGCAGTGCCCTACAAGGTTTGTCGCACTTAACTGCTGGTCCTGCTGGAAGTTTTTGTAATGTCTGTTGCCCCGTGGATTTGGGGAAGCCTGAGGTCAGCACAGATCCCAGTTGTTGGTTTAAGGGGTGGGCACCATCATAGGAGTCAGCTGCTCAAAGCAGACAGGCGACCTGGGAACAACTACTGTTGTCTCCTCATATTAGATGTGCTGGTGGCGCTCATGTTATGGTAGGGAAGGCTCTTGTTGAGTCCTGTCACAGTGAGTTTGGATCGAAGGGAGGCTGATCATTCCTGCCTGGCCTAAAAAGCATACGCCAGCCTCCCTCATCGGACGTGTAGGAAGAGTCTCTCTCCCACTTACTCAGAGATAGTGTCAGCTGGGGGAGGCTTCAGAGACTGATCTGTTTAGCCTTTGCACAGAACATCACATCAAGCAGTAATTAGCAATGGAGTGGAACTAACACAAGCAAGGCAGGAACAATGCTGTGGCCCAGCTACTAAAAAAAAGGCTACTACCCTTTTAAATTAAATCACTGTCTGGGGAAAGTTACTGACTTGTGTCTTCCTCCCCTGCCTTAGCTGCTTTATGCCTTCTACCTCCATTGAAATATTTCTAGGCTGAGTTTCAGGAAAGGCTGCAAATAAGAGCATTTTTCTCTGATGCAAACACAACTGATTGTGGATATACAACGATAATTATATTTTTGTAGTGAAAGTGAAACATTCTGCTCCATTATCAGCTTTGTTATCAGTGATTATGATTTTTATGGGATAGTATTTCTGTACTATAGCACTGTATATGCAATTGAAAACTAGATGCAGTAAATTATGGCGAAACACCGGCAGTCCAAAGGTTAATTTGATTGTACAAGTACGATCCCAGAGTTACGTATGAACATATGCTCTACATACTTACTAATGAGTAAGGTTAGACTGGCATGAGCTGTGCTATATTTCCTGAGTATTCTTCAAGAGTTTATGTATGATCTTCTATACAGATAATGCACAGATCTGGTTTTCAGGAAGTGCCTATTTAAGCATAAAGAAAATAGTAGGATGCAAATCGTTAGCTATAAGCTTGACAGTTTTTCAGCTAATGGAGGAGTTGAGTGGGATCTGAAAGGATGCCAGTAATTTGTGGTTGGCATCACCCTTGGGTCTGTGTACATTTGGGAAAGGCACAAAGAAGGAAACCCATGAACCCAAAGCATTTGTGAGTTGTAGTCAGCTGAGCTGTTGCAAGGGAGTTCTCAAGGGAACCTGGTTTATATGTTTTTGTTTCAGTCCAAATGGCTATAGATTGAGAAAAGGCTCTTTCACAGCACCCACCTTTGCAAAATCATGCTTATTGGATCATCTCTGTCTTTTACCAAAGGATTTAGGCAGCAAATGCAGGATGAAATGAAGCTCCTCAGTTATATTTCTTCTACTGATGTAGGGTATTTTCCTCTGATTGGTTGCTTGCTCTTTGTGTAGTTTCAGACTTTTCTTCATCATACCTGATTTACTGTGTTATTACATTATTATAGCTTGGCATACTTAAATCCGGTTTAGTGTTCACACAGTCAGTCTGTGTGTCTCATTGTGGGCTTAAAATTTGGTGGGTTTATTTAACATCCATGATATGGCAGAATCCAGGTGTCTTGGCAGTTAATTTTGATGAGCTAACACAGAAACTCATCAAAGTGAAGATAAATGATACTCTTTCTGCCCAGCAATTGTAGGTTCATGAATTAAAACTACACAGATTTTTACAAGCTGTGGCGTTGCTCCAGTGTTGAATCCAGATGTGAAGTGCATGCCCAAGAGGTAAAATTAAACTTGTTTGCTGAGCCAGTTCTCCTTCTTGGAACTGTCCTTGAATGCTTGAACTGCAAATGCTTCAGGGGAATATTGGCTTTCAGATACCTGTGCTCCACAAACTTCCTAATGTAACCAGAAATACTAATGAAAAAAATGTAATCAGATGTACTCCAGAATATCTGAGGAATAATTTTTAATAAATCTAGACTTCTCTTTCATGAGAGAAAAGGATCAACTGGTGGTTATCACTGACACTGGCTTCCTGTGTTGCAAGGGAACACTTGCCCCATTGTTCTCTTTTACATTGAGTAGGTCATGGATTACTGTGAGATTTAGTGAAACCTAAGGCTGACATTTTCAACCAAGCTTTTCTTCATTTTTAACATTTTGAGATGCTTGACACCGGTGTGGCATGCTTATAAGAGGGAGAACATAGGTGTTGCAAGTGTTGGCAAACACCATTTTGAAAACCCCTTGAAAGGGTGTGAATATACTTATTATAAAGTCCACCTCCATGTCTTGTCTGAGCAGAAAGCAGTGGCATGGCTTGTGCATGGGTGTGAAAAATGTGGAAGGGCAAAAATCGGGTCTCCTCTGTGTCTGACAGCCCAAGGCAGGTGGTATGCGTGAGCTGTGGGTAGGTGGCTTTCTGCTGGGGCAGGGGGCAGCTAATTTAATGTGGGAGAAGGGGCAGCAGCTAGAAAGTAAGCAGTTCCCTATACTACCTCTGTTGTTATTGCCAGTTCAACGTAATTCAATTCTGATAATGTCGACAGATCTCTCTGTACAACATCTTTCAGCCGTATGGAACTAGTCTGGCAGCTCCCACACCCCAAATAGGCGTCTGGCACTATCTGTCATCTTGTTCATGAGGCTCAGACAGTGTTTTATCCAGAATCATGTAGGAGCTCATATATACATTACCCAAAAGTAGATCTTGCAAGTCTGCAGTGACCTTGCTTGTGCCATGGCTTTGTCCTGGACTTCTCATCATGGAGAATTTTGGCCCATGCCAGGCTCTTTCCAACATTTTGAAGTATATAGACATCACAGAGAGCAGCATCACTTATTTCTTTGGTGCAGCCACTCCTGCTTTTCTGTGTTCATGTTAAGAGGTGAATAAAATATGGCTGTAGAAAAACACTGCTGAGATTGTTCACTCCTTTGCTCAACTCTGTCAGCAAATAGATCATTTGTCAAGGGAAGAGAAGGGTCTCAATTCTGCTCTCCTAGCTGACAAGTTCAAATCCAGGCAAAAAGATTGAGAAATCTTCTGTGCATATAATTTAAAGTACAATTTTCCTGTTGGGAGGAATGTTCAAGATTTAAATATGACTTGCCTGTTGGGAGAATGTTATGATACTTTAGACTGAGGCAAGGCTTCAGGGGTTTTTTTGTGCTTTAAAAGTTTTATATTCTTCCAAAATACCCTTTTTCTGATGCACTCACTGCATACCAAGGTATTTCTAGAAGGCATACTTAGTCTATGTCACCCTATTCTCTTCATATGTGATCCAAAAATGTTCATACTTCTAAATTTGTGAAATCATATTAATTTCCATGACAACTGACTAATGTTGCAAACAAAGAATTAATTGTTTTGTTGTGGCATGAAGCAGAAGGGGGATTTAGATCACACTAGGTAAGAGTAAAGTGCCTATATAAATGCAAACATACTGTAATTGCAATAACAATATAACAAAGGAACAGCTAAATATGCTTTTCTTTAACTAAATCTTCAAATTCGTCCAGCTTGTTTTAGTGTTATAAGTTGCTTTCTGGGGGAAGATGTACAAGAATATCAGTTAATTCCTTGTGCAAGGCTGAAGAGCTTATCTCACTCACTGGTCAAGCATCCAAACTGCAACTGGCCAAACATCTGCAGGCAAACAAAGGCAGCTGTCTTTCATGACGCTGGAGAAATCCACGCATCTTGTGCTGGGTCTTCAGAAAAAGTCGGCAGGAACGAGGGAAAAACCTAGCGATTCCCACTAGAAATACCGGCACGCTCCTAATTTGTTAACATACAGTGCCTTCTTGTGGGCAAAGGAGCTTACTGCCGGATGGAAGCCTTGGCACAGCAGCTCCTTCCCCTCCCTTCCTTTTTTTAACTCAAGACAACTCGGGGAATAAACTCAAGGAATGTAAAACATGTGGGTTTAGATACAGAAATTGCAAACGCATGTGGAGCCATCCAGTTTGTCGTACATCACAATTTTCCATTAATGAAAGCTCTCTTTTGAAGTCTTTAGAAATGGGATGAACACAGGGTTTGACTTTCACAGTGCTAAAAAACATTTTCTTTTTTTATTTGATTTTTTCAAGAAAAAGTTACAATCTCACACAAAAATAGATGTAGCAATAACTTGTCAGGCATTTTCTTGTTGTCTTCTCTCTTTGCATGAAGGTTTTTCTCTTTCTTTTAAATTCAGACAAACATGCATACATGCACACGGGTGCCATATGCTCAGGCACACATGTACAGGGCTATGTGGATAAGACAGTAAGTCATCTTTTGTCATTTCTGATTACCCTTTTCTGCTTAGGGAATTACCCAGCTGTGCAGGGTACCTCATACTCCTCTGGTCATTGATACCTCTAGCAAGCTGAGGCTGCAGCTCCTATCCTTCCCCACAGCTCTCTGCCTCAAGGATTGTCTAGGCGAGTGTATTTACAAGCCTCTCTTCTCCCCACAGCCAAGTGCATGTAAACTTGGGGGTTTCAGTTACTGCAATAACGCTGCTAAACCCAGAGCAAAGTGCCAGATCTGATAAGCAGCAGGCTGGCTGTAGGTGATGTTGTGGTGGATGCTAACCGAGGAGCAGGGGGAGGCTCATTGCTAAGTGTAAGGAAGGCGTCCCAAACAAGAGGCTGTATCACTTCTTTTCTTGTAATTGTCACATTCTTTTTGTAACATGTTTATAGTAAATATAATAGCTGGGTACTTCCCGTTCAGCAGATTTTGAATGTTTGTGAGACTAAACTGCAAATCTGTTTGTTGCTGAGATGAGGCTTACATTTGAGAGCAGTTCCTGAATTTGCAGCTTCAT
This sequence comes from Neopelma chrysocephalum, assembly GCF_003984885.1. NCBI lineage: Eukaryota > Metazoa > Chordata > Aves > Passeriformes > Pipridae > Neopelma > Neopelma chrysocephalum. The sequence continues at coordinate 2,403,794 of NW_020897700.1, read as the reverse complement.
TCATACAACCGGTATCAGTCCAAGTGTGGTGGAGTTGAGTCTAGTGAAGGCCCCTTCCTGTCATAAATAAGATTACTTTCATTTCACTTGTGGAGTGTGTTATTCCTCAGAGTAATGAATTTCCTCTGTGCCTTTGAGCACATAAACATGGTTTTCATTAGGTTTCTATTAAAAAAAAAAGCAGAGTAAAATTAATAAGAATACTATTAACTCCATAAATGCAGAAGTGTTTTCACTCTATAACCATGATGGAAGTAAACAGATTCTTCACTGAAGACTACAGATTGCAGAAAATGAAACAATTCTGCAGGCTTGAATTCTGCTATCAGAGAACAAAAGTACTGGAAAATCTGACTGTTAAAAACTAGTTTCTTGGGAGGAAAAATAGACTATCAGATTAAATGTAGACAGACAAATAGCTTCAGGCATTCTGCTTAATACGTAACATATGTGATAATAATAGTTTTAAGCCATAGATTCTGAATTAGCGTTGCAGCTAAGGGTTTGAACATTGCTTTTTTTTCTGTCCTTTAACAGATATGTCCCTGCAGTTGCAGAAAAAGGAATAGCATAACTTGCAAATATTTTGCTGTTGGACCCTGTAACTCATAAAATTCTCATGTACAGTTTGTATTTGTGGCTTGAGATCTCGTCAAGTGGTGAATCCCTACAGCATCCTTGCGGTTTTCTTTCTTTCAAAGCTGCCAGCATTTTAAACGGAAACCCAAAAATCACAATGCATGCAAAGCCAGGAATTTGCAGAAATGACGGATCCTTAAACTGCTGGTGTCGTGTTCCACTCTCACAGTCAAAAGTATATCAGAAAATGATAGAAATTAGCAATTAGAATACATGGTCTTTACACTCATCTAACACATTATTTTATTGAAGAAAACTGAGGTCACTTTCTCACTACTCAAATCCTATACAGTAGCTTTAACTTTCTCAAAATTAAGTTGCTAGACTTCAATGAAAACTAGACTTCAGTAACAAAAATTACAGCTTGGTAACTAATTAAATTTCAAAACATTACCAGCCTCCTAAGTGTAATTTTATATTGTTCTATAGATGTTTTAAGCCTTGTTTTCTCCGAAAATAAAAATTCTGAAATTTTTATGCATAGTTCCCACTTTCATTCTGCTTAGGCAAATTCAGTGTGAACAACAAAAAGGCATCACATAATAAGTTTTATTCTTTATGTGAATCAAGACTTTTTGCTTGAACACAGAAATATAAATGTTTCTTTCGTATATCAAGTCACTGGTTTTAGAATAAATTATCATGTTTTAAAATGTTATTCTCATTATTTATTGCATGGTGATTCTGTAAGGAAAACTGCCAATTTTGCCTGAGAGTCATTTGTAGTCTGATGCTAAACCTTTTAATTATTCCTCCTTGCTATCATGCAAGTTTTGCTGTGCTGTTACTGTGCAGATGTTTGTTATTTAAAATGGTAAGGATGAAGTTGTTTAAAGAGCCAGTCTCAGTTATAGGTAAACATTGCTTTGAAACCTCAACAAATATCAGCTCCTATTTCCCTTAGTTTTTGAGCAAGAATTTATTTTTGGATTTTTAAAATTTGGGGGGGTGGGTGTGGGGGTAAAGATAAAAAGCTCTGCACATTAAAAATTGTGTATGGTTGTTTAATATTTGCTCAGTAGTGTGCTATTCCCTAATCAAGCCCTTGCAAGATGTAAATCATGGCCGCTATGTCACTGTTTTGATTGGAAGCAAGAGCTGTACCACGACAAATCTCTAGGGACAGCAAACTTCTGCAGCTGTGGAAAGCTGGAACTATTTGCTATTATTATGAAAGGAATCAGAATTTTATTTTTTTAATGTGAATTTTTAGTGAAATTCATAAGGTGCACAGGGATGTAGTGTGAAGATTTTACAGGAAGAGTGACCTGTAGCAAGAGTGCTCTGGTAGTAGAAAGTTGTTCTAAGTGTCAAAGCAGCAAATGTGAAATTATAGCCCATTTCTCACCTCTTCCCTTGTCCATCTTAGGAAAATTAGGAAAAAATCATAAAATATTTCTAAGTGTAAAATACCAGACAAGCATTTGCGGCTTCAGTAAAATATCTTCCTCTTGAATGAAAGAAGGTGTTTTCCTTCTAAAAACATGCTGATAATTTTTACCATAATTTTGTTTTCATGAAGGTGTTTTGAATGTTTTTCGTCTTTAACTTCTGAACTACAGACAGTATAAATGAAGCGTGAGCACAGAAATGTTAACTTCTGCAGAAGTGCAATGTGAATACTTGAGTTAATTTACATACTGTTTGTCACAGAGAGTTTAGAGCTAGATTATAACTTTCCATAGAAATATTCTCTCTCAAGAAAAGAATATTCTCTCTAACATACTCTGCTTCCCCAGTATTAAACTGAATGACTGCAGAGGACATTAATTTTTGACATATGCAAATCCTTAATCCATATGCACAGGCTTCTTGCAGGATTGATTGTAATATTATTCCCAGATGCCCTAATCATATGTTAGGCCGTGATTAATTAAAGTAATAACATAGTCACACTGGGATTTCTCCTAACAGTAAATCTGGCACGCTGGTATATTCAGTTTGAAAGAGGGAAGAGTGGAGGAATGTGAAAAATAGCGTGCTTATTGACATGTGGCTTACACCAGCGGTAATGAATCAAAATGAAATACGGATGTGGAAAAAATAGTTCCTGTTGGACCAAAAGATGGCCCAATCATATTTTGACATCTGAAATCAACCTTTGCATTTACTGCAACAACATCCTATAGGATAGCATGTCTCAAATCCTTGGTGATGTAGAACTGGTTATAATGTAACATAAAATGGATATAACGCATAATATCTTATATGTAACTTAATATGGGTTGTTTGGAGAACAAACAAAAAAGCCAGAATCTTTTCACCTTTGAAGAGAAATGGATAAACATTGAAAATAAGTTTTATTGCTGTTATCTCTTTAGTAAGTGAATAGTTACTCAGCATAAATAGCAGTGCTGGGTTTCTGCAGGACTGATGCTTCCTGCTGTTGCTGTTTTGAAACAGCCTGCAATCTGCCTGGCTTTGTTCAGGGTTGTTCATAGCTCAGCTTTCACAATTAATAAATGAGCCAAATTTACATACCTCCTTATCCAGATACAGATCTATTTTAAAACTGCTATGGAAAGAGATGCTTTCTAGTAACAAAACCACCTCTTTATTCCTAAGCCTTGCTAAGAAGCAGTAAAAGGTGGTGGTGTGTTTGGTAAATGTGCCTCAAGGGATCACACATTGAATGTAACTCTCATACTTTGTTCCCAGGTAGGTCCCGTTTTACACTGCTCTGACTAGTTTGAAGTGGCCATGAATGAGCACAGATCATAGCTTTTCCTTCAACTCACATGAAAGAGATTGGGCAGAAACCAGGTGCGCGATATTTTAAAATGTGTGAGTTTGGGTAGAGTTTGGGTAGAGCACACAGTGCCTCCATAAAAGTCTTTCTTCCCCCCAGATATGGAAATTCAGAGACAAACCAATAGATCTTCACGAGGCCACCCAGTGTGTGAACAGCACCACCGGGATTAGAGCCCAGGAGATACTTTTGTGCAACCCTGTAGTTAATGCGCTGTTTCATGTGACTCCCTTTGCATGGAAAACATGCAGGCACCTGGATTGCTCCAACTGCACTCGGAGGAGTTGAGGGATAAATCCACCCTTCCTGGCTGTTTGTAGTCCCAAGCAAGCCCTATGCCACCGCCAGACCTGCAATATTGGCACACAACTGAATTGAACATGAAATATGGGGTCATCTTCACATAGTCCATTTCGGAACCTTTCCTGCCCTGCCATGTATTTTAGTCCAGTGTAGAAACCCCACCTGACGTGTTGCAGTGCCATGCGGTGACTGCAGCTAGGCAGGATTTGCTGTTGCTCTTTGGGCATTCACAGTCTTCTCCAAATACATCAAAGAAGTGAGCTTGCACATGGTCATGTTTACCACTCCCTATCTTAGGGAGATCTAAAAATCCCCTGGATGGCTCTGTTTCAATGAATGTCAATCAGTAAGAGAAAGATTCCACAACCTTTCTGAGGAGTTACTTAAAAACAGGGGGGTTTATAGTGTACCAAAGTGAATGTTGAATCCAAAAATATACCACCTCCAGTTCCTGGATGTCCTTGGGCAGCCTTAACCACCTCTGTGTAGATAGTTATTTTCTCTCACAGTCATTTTTAGAGCCTGGATTGCTTGGGTTTTTTTTACATCCTTCCCTTCCCATCCTGCATATCACAATGGAATCTTACAATAGAGTCATGTTGGACATGTTGGTGGCTTTCCTAAAACATTCCTATGATATGAAAGTTAAATCCCAAACTTTGTGTGCCGGATAGAATTGTAACTTATTGGTCCTTCTTCATTTTGAACTTGCTTTTCCAACTAGCATACTTTGCCTCCTTCTTCACTGAAGTATATTATGAAAGGTTATCGAAGGCTACCATTCTAGCAGTGTGGCATATATTTAGTAAGACCTACATACATGAAATAAAGAAGTATTTTGACATTGTTCATTCCTGATCTCATATAGTAGCCCAAATATTATGTCATGTGCAAAACTCGCCAAAATATTAGTGGCCCAAATCAGCAGTCTTAGAAGTCACTCTAAGAATATCTAATCAGAGAACACTGGTAAAAAATGATGCATTACAATACCTAGCCTACAGCCACTTTTTAATGCAAACAGACAACCCAGTAATATTATGTGCCTATTTTATATTTAACTTATTTTTAATGCATTTTATATTGAATGTATTCATTTATTCAGCTGCTTTTTGGTGGAAGAGTAAAATATGATGTCTCTTTCTGATAGCACTTTTTCCTTTCTTGTAATGTCCAGCCTTTTGGGGTGCTGTATGTTGCTTAGTACAGCTTTAACATCATCTTTGCTACATGCACATTTTGCAAAACCAAAAGCAAATTCTCATCTGTCCTATTTGTATGGGGAATATATTTCACCTGAAGTATACAGAAATCTGCTGTATGTCCAAATTGTAGTAAAGCTCTGCAGCTATGCAGCAGAATCAATTTTCCTCTGTGTTTTTATAAATAATACTTACTTCAGTGTGAAAGTTCTCCTGTTGCAAGGACATTATTTGCAGGATCCAGTTGGTACAGAATCCTGTTTTGGTCTTCTGAGTCAGTTGGATTGTCTGCTGTAGCCATTTCATCCTTTACTAAGTGGAATCTGTAAGGAATAACCTTGCACAATGTGGTATTTCCCTCTGTGGATAAAACCTAAATGTCTAGGTATGGCTTCTCTTTATGGAAGAGTATAGCAATCACAGTCTCCAATTAAAGGAGAACATAATTACTGTTTAGAAGTCTAAGAAGATACTCAGAGTCAACTGAAGCTATTTTGGACTTGTTAGACTGTGCAGTTATCTAAGTAAATAGGATTCCCCTTTCTTCTTATTCACTGCCCTCTGTTGAAATGCCCTCTATTATCTGCCCCTTCAAAATCAAGCAAAGGTTACCCGTGTGGCTTGTATCATCTTTGTGTCCAAAATAATTTTAAAAGTTACCATTTTTAGTGTGACCAGGATATTTTTTCTCCTAGTGAATTTGATCATAGGTAGATCATTAGTTCTCAAATGTCAGAAATTATCTTGCTGAGGATTTTTTTGTGGTTTAGATTCTCTTTAAAGCAGTGTATTTCCTTTTTGTTTTTTCCCATCTCATTACCAAAGGAATTAGCAACAAACTCCCTTTAAGAAAAAAACATGGCTGAGGAAGAAAAGTGCTTTTGATGATTAAGGTCCTGTTCAAACAGTTCCTGCTTACGCTATGGAATCCATAGATACTGGACATATAAAGGAGAGGGTTAGAAGATAACTAAGACCCCTCAGGCTTGGAATGTAATCAAAGAAGTATTGTTTGGGAATGACTTAAAGGGAAGTCAAGTGGCTAACATTTTGGCCCTGATCCAGCTACCACTGGAATTGATGGCAGAATTCTCACTGACTTCAGGAGCAGCAAGAGCAGACCTTTTGTCTGGTGAGGACAAGCATATGAAAACACAATGAGAAAGATGACAACCATGCAAATCCGGAAAGACAACTGCCTACAGATTCCATATTTAAAGGATGTCTCTGCCTGGGTACATAGATTGACAAGAGAGGACTGTCTCATGTCGAGTTCCTGGGTGGTGCCCAGCTCAGTCAGCAGCACCTTTTGGTGCAGGCAGGATCCCACTGTAGAAATAACAGCGATTCTAGGAGTATGGCTTTGTATCTTGCCAGCTAAAGTTGTAAGAGCAGCTGAAAATTAGCTAGTAACATAAGCAGAGTTGTGCTAGGTAGGAGCAGAGAGCTGGCTATCCTGGCAATTTGTTTTCTGTAGGGCATTAAAGAACGGCAGCACAGGTCATATAGAGCACAGTACATCCTTTGGTGCACCATCCCAACTTCCCTAAGTCACTAATGGGTTTTTTGGGTATTATCCACGTTTCAGAACATTATGGACCTATGTGCAAACAGTTGAAGTCTGCACTCCAGGCATAGCATCTCCCATTTTATTTATGTTAACAGGTCTGCAGGTTAGTAGATGTACTTCAGTAGCTGTGCTGTAGGGCATCTCTTCTGAGATGCCTGAAAAAGTTGGTCTCTACTTCTTTCCTGCTGTCCCTGTTGTGTGAGTGATTGGAGGCGCATCTCTCAGGGGTAGTTGTTAGTTTCCTCAGTTTCCTCCTAGTTTGCAGCTCAGGTGTTACAAAGCTGGCATTGGACTCTAGCTTCTGGTTGGACTTAGATCTCTTAAAAATGTGTGGTTTCCCTAAAGAGCAATGACAACTGTGATTGGCATTCCTTGAAGTGGAAGAGTGCAGATGCCTTAAACTTCATTAGGAACCAGCACTGGGAGAAATGGCAAAATTCAGAGAGAAAAGTACACCTTTAGGAAAGGCTGAGAAGGAAAATAAATATATGAGGTATAGAAACCAGGGAAAAAAAGGACAGAGTAAAAGAGAGATTTGACAACTGTGCTGGGACCTACAAAAGGGGCCACATCCTTACTGGCACTATCCCAAGCCATGAACAGGTCTGACAACCACAGAAGAAGCTTTCCCCATGTAAAGATTGGAGAAGTGTTTGGTAGAAAGTCTGCAGTGTAAACTAGCTGCACTTTCCCTCACCTTATTGTCATATGGTTCCCATTTATTGGGTGGAATTGAATAGCTGCAGACTTGCCACTCTCAGAAGAAAGAGATCATCTTACTGTAAAAGTCTTGGGGGCATTTTTTCTTGAATGTACGAGAGGGACACCTTGGCCATGACTTGTGAAATCTCACACAGTGCACAGCAGGAACTGCAAGGTGGTTTTGCTTCAGTGCAAGTGTGAATGAAGGGCATGTGTGGACACAAATAACATTCAGCTGCTGGAGCAATCTTCGCTGGGCAGAAACAGTCCTGGTGCTCTAACATCTACACCATAGCTTTGGCAAAAGAGTGTCTGAAGCAGGGAGAAATAAAAGAGGGATGTGGGAAGAAATCATTTTATTAAGGATTCTGGGCATGAAATAAGATTTTTTTTCTATCCACCTTTCTCAGGTCCAAACTGTTGGGAGAAATGAACCTGGTGCCCACTCAGTGCTGGTACAGGCAGAGTCAGTGTCCTTTATGATTCTTTCCCTGTTCTTCCCTCTTCCACTTGCCCCATGTCCACATCTGTCAATTTTTGGTCTTTTGCTTTAAATTCCAACTGCTGAGTTTGAGCTACTACCTGGGATGAAAAATAAGTTGCTATCCCCCTGTGGCTGAGGGAGAGAGCCTGAAAATAAGAACCCGAGATGTGCCAAGGCTAATGAAAAGAAGCCTTTTCCCCAATTTCTGAATGTTAATTCAGAAATAACTGAATAACTCAAACTAATCAAATTGTGCAGTCAATTTTCCCTACTAGCATTAAACCATGTAAAGCCCTATTGTTATTTATTTAATTGTTTAGTAATTTAATGTTATTTATTTAACTACAGAGAGTTTGGAGGAACAAATAATTAAGTGAAAGGTATTCAGCTGTCGTCAACAATTGCCTGTTTCAGGGGTAAAATGGAAGGCTTAAAAAAAGTGATATCCTTTGTATATCAGGTGGAAGTCCTTTCTCCAAGCTTATTTCTCACTGTGCTAAATAATCCCATCATTTTTATGTTCCTCAGATTAATTAGAATAGTCAGATTTAGTAAATTAATTTTTTTATGTTCCATTTTTGACAGTTACTCTTTAACTGAGCATTTCTCTAAATCCCATAACTATTTTTAAAATAAATTATTATCTCATAAACAAACTCCCTTCAAAAATTTTCTTCATCAGGTGTTAAAACTACTGAAAGAAAATTCTGATTGCATTCAGACTTGAGCGGTTTCTGTTGACATTGGTCTGCCTTGTAGGTGTAATGCTCTGTAACAGATAAGGCAGTTAATGAACCAGTGAATCAGTCACGCTGGAGAGAAGAACCAGAGTGCCTTCTGCAGAATTAACTTTGACGTGCAAGTGCTCAGCAATTAAAGCAAGGAAGGAGCCAGCACTCAACTGTCTATGGCTGAGACCCTCCAGATAATATGCTTGCATTTCATCCACAACCATCACCCAAGGCTTTTACATAAACTGAATGGTCAGATGTCAGTATGGAAAATTTACTTATAGGTTACTAACCAGTTACAAATTAAGAAATTTTTAAAAAGCTGCAAGCAAGGTACCAAAAATAGCCACAGACATTCAATATGAGTGTGCCTCAATTACTCCAGGCATGCTGAAGTGTGATATTACTGAGTGTCTTTGCCTCTTCTCTCTCATTTTGACTGTAGAGCAAAGGGTTTACACTGAGCAGGAACTCAATTACAGTCCCAGGGGTGAATAAAACATGAGTGAGGAAGATAATATTAGGAAATTGCACCACTGCTCACAGATTTCTTTGGCTGTATTTTGACAGCTGAATTAACATGAGTTATCTGTGCTCAAGTGAACTTCTCCTAGCATAGCACAGCTTACTCGAATCCTGCAAAATTATACTGGAGCAGCACAAATGAATTAGGGAGTCTTCAATGTGCCTGTAGAGCAGCATGGAGAGATTAACTTGGTAAAACTAAAGATTTTGCCTCTTTGTTATAGCTTTAGACAAATCACACAAGTTAAAAGTACCATTATTTTTGAACTAATGTTTTTTTCTTTATGGTTGGAAGTCTGGTGACGGACGAAATTTTAGTTTACACTTTTGATTAGCACTATACAAAAAAGTATATTTTTTAAAAACTTATTTCATCTCCCTTCTAAGGGATCTCCAAGCAGCTCTGGGACAAAAGGCTTCTGGGACTTAAAGTTTTGCCTCTTATTCATTATGCTGAAGTACCGCTTTTGGAAAGGCAACTCACATCCCACATTCTCTATTTACTTATATCTCATTTTACTCTGGAAAGAGAAGGGAAAATTGTATCTGGCAGACAAAATGAGACTGGAAAATTAGCAGGACACTTGAGAGTGATGTTAAAATTGCTTTCCTCAGCCAGCGCCCACAAGCACCTGGGTGCAGTCGAGGTAGGAGTGCCTCTTGCTTTAAAGCTTTATGGAGCCCCCAGGAACATGTGTTTGATACACAGTGATGAAAATGGAAGGCCATGAACTCAGTGGAAGTTCAGTTTGTTATTTTTGTTATGTAGTTACTTTAACAGCCCCCCCAAAAAGTGATATCTTCATTCTGGTAAAGCCTTGAATTTTCCAAATGAAACTTTCAGGAGGGAATCTTTATCTGTGTTCTACATCATTGGCAAAGCTGCTTGTTTCTTATATCTAGAAAAAGGTCTTTTTTTGTGGGGAGAAGTCCCAGCTGCAGACAGCCTAATTTGTTCTTGGCACATCCTAGCATTTACATTGGTGTGGGGGTCAGAAATGTAGTAACTCACAAATCTATCTCCTGAGCTGGGCTCGATTAGTCAGTCTTTTTTTTTCCCCCCATCCTACTTTTTCAGTTGCCTTTGGGGAAAGGTAGAGCCTTCCCTGAGCAGAGCAGAGGGTCTTGGAGCATGTTGTGTGGTATTATGCCCAGAGATGCCACTGGAAAGAACAGAAACTGGACAACATTGTCGCTGCTTTCTGAGAGGATGGAAACAGGGCTTGGCAGGAGAAACCACTCATCTCCTGTCCAAGGAAGGTCACATCCTTGCCCAGCACTCCGGGGGGCAGCTCCTCCAGGCTGCAGCATGGGCACGAGAGTTGCATCTTCTCAGAGGGCTGCTGTGAATTACTGTGAGGTCTGGGGCAAGTTATGTCATTGCTGCCTGCCTCAGTTTACCTGGGCTGTGTATGAACACTAGAAATACCCTCAGATGGGAGCTAGATGCAGTGATTTGAGCTTCACAGTTCTGGGATCTCTGAACTACTCATAAATGTTCCAGGTGCCATTATTCATAAGCTACAGCTGTGTGCTTTAAAAACACTTAAGACTTGGCCATATCAAAATGGATGTTGACCAGACACAGTAAAATATATATCTACCTAATCTCAAACCTGGATTTAAGCTTCCCAGCTACTTCTAGGTGTTAGAGCAAAGATAAGCAAGATAGCTGCTGAAAATATTTATTCCCAGAAGCAGATGGACTATTTTTACTCCTTCCTTCTAAGCACACCCACTTTTTGAGGAGAAACTGGATAAAAAAATATGCTATTTTGACAGAATGATGAGGATCTGAAGGACTTTTGCATGTAATCTGCAACCTTCAACTAGAACTGTCTCTGGTGGCTCCAGCCATAATGAAACATCACATTTCATGCAACTAAAGGTTCATTACCTGGTAAAACTTTATTAAAATCCAGACCCTAGTGTCATCAAAAGCATGATGCACTGACTTGTACCAAGATCTGATATGGGAAATGTGGTTGTGGTTATGGATTAGTTTAGGTGTATAGAGTCCTACTAAAGGCAGTAGGATTGTATATGCCTTCTCTACCTCTTTCTCTTTCATGGATTGAGGTCTTAATCTGTTTGGACTTTCTATGAAACAATGTGCCATTGTGGAAGCATTAACAGAAATTCTTTTTAAGTAAGATATTTCACTACTGTTACACTGATAGTGGGGAAAGTCCACAAAATGCCAGCATTTCTCCTTTGCTGCCATTAATGGTACAGCCATTAAAATCTTAGGCCACTGATATATATTGCTATTAAGAAATATCAGCTGTTATAACACTAGGTGAAACCTCTTTGTTCAGTAATAATTCAGTTTCTTACTTCCCTGGGCAGCCTGTTCCAATGCTTGACCATCCTTTCAGTGAAGAAATTTTTCCTAACTTCCAATCTAAACTCCCTTGACACGACTTGAGCCATTTCTTCTCATCCTGTCACTTGTTACCTGGGAGAAGAGACTGACCCCCACCTTGTTACAAACTCCTTTCTGGGAGTTGTAGAGAGTGATAAGGTTGTCCCTGAATCTTCTTTTCTCCAGGCTAGACAGCCCCAGCTCCCTCAGCCACTCCTCATAGGACATGTGCTCCAGACCCTTCACCAGCTCCGTTACCCTTCTCTGGACATGCTCCAGCACCTCAATGTCTTTTTTTGTTCTGAAGGGCCCAAAACTGAACACAGCACTCAAGGTGTGGCCTCACCAGTGCTGAGTACAGGGGCACCATCACTTCCCAGTCCTGCTGTCCACACTATTCTTGATATAGGCCAGGATGCCATTGGTCTTCTTGGCCACCCGGGCACACTGCTGGCTCATGTTCAGCTTCCTGTCAATCGAAACTCCCAAGTCCTTTCCAGCCACTCTTCCAGTCACTGTAGCACTGCAGGGGATTGTTGTGACCCAAGTGCAAGAGCCGGCACTCAGCCTTGTTAAACTTCATACGAGTGGCCTTGGCCCATCGATCCAGGCAGTCCAGATCCCTCTGCAGAGCCTTCCTGCCCTCCAGCAGATCAACACTCTCACCCAACTTGGTGTCATCTGCAAACTTATTGAGGGTGCCCTCCATTCCCTCATCCAGATCTTTGGAGAATATATTAAACAGAACTGAAATATACATACATAAAAAGTACTAGGCAAGTAGAAATATTGTTTCAGGTTGTATGTTAACAGCTATTGAAAATATATGGACAAAGGGTTGCAAAATACCTTTTATTCAGAGTTCTGATAATTGTTTCCACCTAATGAGATGCTTTAGAGAAGCAGTTGGAGATAAAAATACTGTATGCAAAACAAGAATTGCCTATTGCGTCAGTTAAAGTTCGGCAATGGGGCAAACTTTGAAGTATATAGTGGGAACAGAGGCAATAGAGTGGAGGTTAAAGAATTGGAATTTAACAGAGAAATGGCAATCATTCAAAACAATATAGGTAAAGGTATAAAATAAAATTGGTGGGGACATTGTCTTGTAGTAGTAAAAAACATCAGCTAGTGTAAACTGTGTGAGAAAATAGTGAATGTAGAATATTTGACTCGGCAATTTTAGTGCAGTAGAACATTCATGTTATATATGATATTAGGATTTTTATTTATTTAGAATGTCTTGCACATTATCATTCTTTTTGTTTCTTTATCGAGAGTTTTGCAAATATACAGTGATAAGAAAACAACAGCAAGCAAGTAAGTAGAAATTCAATCAATACTATCTAGTGTAAATAATTGTAAAGGAAATTAAGAAGGACATTATGCAATAATATGGTTGGAGGGAGGGAATAATTACAGCAGAACTACTGAATTTTGTTTCCTGGAGATTTGTGTCTCAAGTGTACTAAAAATCTTCTCTCCCCTCCTTCCACTTTTGTAGTTCAACCCTAGTAATGTGATGGGAAGCATTTTCATGTTATTATCAAAGGTATTTTTATTGAGGTAGAACTCTAAATTCAGTGTAACACAGCATAGGAGACAATAGCTGATACATCAAAAAGGCAGACACAACACACACAAAAGTAGCAAAGCTGAGTTCAAAATTCATGGCTATTTTCATTTCCCATTTATTTAGTCACCTTGGCAGACACAACACCATTTTTTGAATTGTTTCTGTTTCATTCAGCACATCTCTGTCTTAAATCCTCTCCTGGAGTGCAAGTCACAGTGCCTGCAAAAGCTCTGTGTAGGAGAACTAATCAACTGTGAGCTCCCTGTGGATGTGACCTCTGTCAACAAGCTGTTTATGATTCCTAGAATGGATTTAAATGGATACCAGTTCTTCCTCTGCTGTGAGAAGTTGTTGACATGGTTGCAGTTGATTAAAAAAAAATCCCTGTGTCTTACAGGAGAGTAAGTGAATCATAGCTTTATTTACAGACCCTTCAGATCAACACCTTGCTCTTTGTACAAAAGCAAAGGACAGCAAAACCACCTCTGGGTGATGCCCACCCAGAGCAGATTTTCCAATAGATTTTATGCTGCTGAGACAGACAGAAAACCAGAAGGATTCTCTCTTCCTTTTAACCTCAAGAGCAGTAACATAAATGTATACCGCTTTATTCACCGAGTAAGGCAGGGAATGGGTGAAGCAGAGGAAGGCGGGCAAGTTTCCTTGCTGCATATCCGAGCAGGCTCTTTCCCAAGACAGCAGAGGTCAGTGTGCTCATTAGGAAAGAAGTGGGGAAATTGGGAAGCATTTGGGATATTTTAATCCTCGGCTGACAAAAGCAGTGTCTTTCTTCCTCCAAAAAGGAATTGCTAATTTAGATTAGTTTTTCTGTAGTTAAAAAAGAACATCCTTTGGCCGGTAGTAAATACAAAATCTGCATTTGAGAAGAATCCTCTGAATTCTCACTGCCATTAACCTGAAGAAGTTATTAAAAAGGATTTAGGGTCAGAGACTCCACAAATTAATTTCTGTCACTTGGAGGACAGGAGGGTGTGCAACAACAGACCCTGTCTGGGCACATTTCGGTCTTCTCGCTAGAATACCAAAAAGCTTTTTAATGACAAGTGTAATTTGCCAGAACAGACCGAAAGGGTTTATTATTGTGTGTATGTCTCACTAGAAAGCTGCAGTTTTGAGCATGATAAATTTTACACTATTCCCTGAGATGTCAGGAAATACGTGTTGGTCCCCATGTGGCCCTCGTGCAGCATCTTTCAGATGACCCTGGTTAGAGCTGAGAGTGGTGTGACACAGGAGAGATGAAAGACTGGGGAGCAAATAGAAATTGCAATAAGCTTTGTATCCAGTCAAGCAGTTTCTTTCAGTCTTTAGTGCAGTCCATGCTATATTATCTACTGTGCATATTTTAAGTTTCTATCCTTTCTTATAATTGTAAAATCAAATCTAGCTCTGCTCTGACAACTGGCATCAAAACTTAACTTTTTCCTACCTCATGGGAAAAGAAAAAATAAGCTGTTTCTTACTTGGTTGTCCAGCTGCTAATTTTTTGTCCAAACCCAGCAGGCTGAAGCTGGAACAGAAGAGGGCAGTACAGGAGTGTCTGAGCACCCAAACTGTCAGAGCTAAATAGGGTGGTGAGTAGGGATACAGACATCTAGGAAGCATATTTTGTTTTCATTGGTAACAAGACAGAAGCTCTTATAACTCCACTTGCTTTCTTCAAATTAATGTTTTTGTATCATAGACACACTGTAAATGCAATTCAGAATTGTTTAGTGGCTAAAACTAGAAGATGATATTATTTAGCATGTTGGGTTTATTTATTGCTATAAGAGAGGATCATTTCTTGTGGGGACTGAAAAAAACAAGGCAGCAACTTTTGTTTCATCTAAGGATAATCTGGGATATTAGACACATATCTTTCCTGAACTGCAATAAAATCAGTGTTTCATGGGGATTGCATCCCTGCATCCAGTTTGCTTATGTTGGGATTTGTGGTGTGGCTGAGCAGGGGGAATGTGCTGAGGCACTGCTTAATGCAGAGGCACTCCAAGCATGTACCATGAAGTGAGGAGAGACAGTTTTGCCCTCTGACACAGGACAGCAATTGAGCCTTTTAGTGCAATTCTTTCACAGAACAGTGGTGCTGTAGTGTCTCCACAATGATGTACAGCTCAACGAGCACATGAATGAGCATCCAGTGTTGCTGTGCATCCTGACATCCTAGTTTCCCCACCTCTCCTGGTTTCCCCACCTCTCCTGGAAGAGGGTTTACCCACTGAAGTTTGCCTTTCTCTGCATCCCCACCAAAACAATTTCCCACAGGGTGACTTGGATGATTGTAGGCAGAGGAAGAAGAAGGTGATCCCCCAGACAGGAGGAAATCCCTCCCTTCTCTCTACAAAGGAGTGGAAACACAGCTTAAAAAGCACAAGACCGGCTCACCGGTAGGAGTGGGAATTTGGCAGTCTGGTCTTTTTGACACAGCAGACATACTGGACCAGTGTAAGGCAAATTGGTCCTCTGAGCTGCAGACTTTTTTTAGTCTTCAGAGATTGACTCGAGTGTCACTATCTTCCTAATAAGTCTTCCCCTTATTTCTTTAACTGTGGAAGGCTTACATTAGCTAACACAGAAGGATGCAATTGTTTTCTACTACTTGGTTTAAAGAACCTGTTAGAAAAGACTTGATCATCATTTATGGTAACATAGATCTCTTAGGGGTCACTGTGCCACCGGATGCTGTACAAGCAGTTTCAGTATAAGGAAGAGAGAAACTTCTGCTCCTTAAATCCCTCCTAACATCTGTGTGCCAAGCACTGATATAGAAGACAGCATGGGGGTTCATCTTAGCACTGCATGCCTCGACCCAGTTGTACAATGTGAGTTTTGAAGACCTAAACCACAGATACAGCACGGAGAAGAAGTGTACTGAACCAGTATGCACTAGCTGCTGCATTTGTTTTTCAGAGTTGGGTATGGTGAACTGATAATGGGTATTTTTCATTCACATAGCTGAATGAAAATCTCACATGCAGAAAACCCCAGGACATACAGAGAGGAACTCAATCAAAAAGAAAAAAAAAGTATCTATTTAAAACTGACCTTCATGAAATTAGTGATTCCTTAAGCAGAAGTCTGCTCTGCATTGTACGTCCTTGTGGAAAAAGGGTGACCTAGACTCACTCACAGACTTTTTTTCTTTCATTCTTTCTTTTTTCCTTTTCAGAGGCATTCTCTAAAAATCTCCTCCCTTTTTTATCCTAACAATTCTGAAATGTTTACTTCCACCTCATTATCTTTTATGGAACTTAGCAGCGTGATCATTTGTTATCTTTAGAGCTTTTCAAACAGCAGAAGGTTTCATTACAGTTTTGCATGTCTTTGCTGCCTATTAATGTTACTTTTCTTTTATTGAATCACTCAGATCAGTATGTATATAATAGCATTTTCTCTTTGAGTGAAGTAACTTTCTATTTTCCTTCTGCTTATTCTCCTGTACACTGTCACAGCTGATGCTGTTGATTCAGCTTGATGGGCTGGAGACTTGTTCTCGTCTGGTCCTGTGATATGAATTAGTCATCAGAGGGCATTTTTGGTTTAGTTTCAGTGGAAAGGAATTCAGTTTGTGCACTCCAAGGTTACTCTCTAATGCAAATCAAAGCACAGCAAATGGGAACTAGGAGAAGATTTTCATAAAAACTCCTAATTCAAAAGAAAATTTAATGTAGATGCAACTGATGGAATTTCATGCCTATACCATAAAGGTACTTTAGAAAGTGAGTCAAAATTACTTTGCAGCTTCTCTATATGCATTTTTTAATGGAACACACAACTAGCTTTAAGCATGGTCATACATGGGTAACTGAAGTGATACCACCACTAAATGTCTGTTCTAGGTCAATTGTGTGATTTTTTTTTTTTTTTAATATAATCTAGATCTGTTAGATGTTCTTAGGCTTGGAGTTTTAGTAACGTAAGTTTTTTGGTATAGAGCTTGTTTCACATAAAGTATTTTAAAGATAATAGAGGTGGTAAATATAGATATAGATATATTAGAAATAAATATTGTCGGGAGGTGGGGTGTGTAGTAACGTGACAAAAGCCTTATCTTAATTTGATTTCTAAAATGTTTAGGCTCAAGCATTGGGAATCAACAATCAAATCCCAAGCTCTCTTACCAGGTAGATTTATAAGCATTAAAAATGTTCATGCACAGTGCTGACCTCTTTTCAGCCAACATAGATTTAGTGCTAGATATGCTGCATCAGTAAACTTGATGGCAAGTGGAAAAAAAAGGTCTTGAAATGATGCAACACAATTTGACAAATTTAAGTTCTTGAGAAAGCTCTTTAACTCGTTAAAAGCACGAATGAGTATATGCTGAAACACTACCAACTAGTAGATAATCGCCTGTGCTCAGTGTGTTAACCAGCTTTCTTCAAGTGATCTCTTCTAGCTCTTTTCTACATTACTAAACACAGTTCATGGTTCTTTGTAATATTTTTTTTTCAGTTAGGTAGCCTTTCAATCGCAAAACCTCTTTGTAAGTAGCAAATAGAAGTTGATGAGACTCATGCTATTACCCGAGGATGACTGGGTAGACAGCTACCTTTAAAAAGTCTGCTGCTGCTTTCTAAATTTTTCTGTTTTCCCTGAGGCCATGCCTTGAACATCAGAGGCCAGAAGGCAGTGTTAAGGCCAGGAGGGGTTGTATACAATGGCATAGCCCTTTTCAGTCTAATGAGTGTGTGGAGGGATCTTTTTAAGTAGTCTATAGAATTGTGGGTTGTATTGCTGTTTCTTTGAAGTAGCTTTTTCACACTGACTTGAGCTAAAATTCATGCTTTCGTCCTTAGGGTAGGGAATCTCCTAGAAGTCTGTCAGAGCAATTGGCTTAACTCCCTTGATTTGAAAGATATTGCAGTATTGAATTACCAGAGGATTTCTCTAAAGAAAGAAGAGAAGGGGCCTTTGGGAAAGCCTGAGCTGCCTGTACCGAAGCAGTGACCAAACAGCCTTTACTTACACTTCGCCAAGAGCTGTTTCATCACACCACACAATTATCCCTTTCTTACTTGTAGCTGCTAACTGCCCTGAAAAGATGATTAAAATGTGTTCAGTGTTTTTTTAAGTCACTCAATAGCAGAGCACTTGTTGCAGTTATTGGAGGGTTAAGATGCAATCTGGAGGTGGAGATACAAAGGCTGTCACTGTTGAGAAGTGATTCCAACAGTGAAGAAAGTGTGAGCCTCACTGTTGATCTTTGGAGTTTGTTGGCAAATGAGACTTTAGGCTCTGTTTCAGGGTTGTTTAGAGTATCTTATGTTTATAACTTTGAACTGAAATTATGTATATAACTTTGAACTGAAATTATGCCTTAAAGCAGTGATATTACATACCTTAATACAGTGTAGTGAACTTTAATACTAGTGTAATTCATTGGCCTGGTTACATTGTAATAGACTGACCAAAGCAGAAGTAGTGCACCCATCATCTTATAACAGATGGGCCTTGAAATGAAAGGAAGAAATCTTGC
Source organism: Neopelma chrysocephalum (assembly GCF_003984885.1). NCBI lineage: Eukaryota > Metazoa > Chordata > Aves > Passeriformes > Pipridae > Neopelma > Neopelma chrysocephalum. The sequence goes on along the minus strand of NW_020897700.1, from coordinate 2,385,448 downwards.
CTTTAGAAAAAAAGGCCAAAGTTTTTTATGTCAATGGCTCCTATGTATTATCATTGGACTATCACTCCTGAATGATCCAGAGGGATGCAGGTGTACTCTTCAGAAGAATTTGACCCCCCACCTATTTTAGTGTGTGTCTAGCTCTCTGATCTGATATGAAGTGTATGATCCATTGGTTAAATACATCTATCTATCTGTCTAGGTGGACCAGGCTGTAGCCATTGATACAAAGAGGTTTAATTAGCTATTCACAGTGTAGCACCGAGTGATCAGCCCTGTGCATTCAGGTTCTCCACCCATACTGCGGTCTGACCTCCTGGTAGTTCTCTTAAGAAAAACAAGTTTAATTTGGTGCTTAAAGATGGAAAGATTTAATTAATCTGGAGACCTGTCTTGCTGACATCTATCATAACATTTTTGATTGCTAGTTGAGAATATGCTGGGTGTAAAATACAATTCCAATATCTCTGACTTATATTAACACAACTGTAATGAGATTTTCAGTGGGACTCAGTTTTCCTTCAGTGTTTCTCCCGGTTAAGCAAGGGATGAAATGCATTTTCACTGGAAGTAGAGTGCAGCTCATTCAGAAGAATATTTTTAATAGTTCCTAGAGGTTTCGGCAGTGAAAGTCCTGTTGTAACAACATGTGATGTTTGCAGATGGTCTTCCCAATTTGTGTAGTAAATGTGGTGGCTGTTGTGGTGGCTGTTGAAGCTACATGTGACAGCCAGGCAAACTAATTGCTGGTTTTACCACAAAGCAGAGGAACCTAAGACAGCTGCAGCTCAAGCTTCGTTTAATTCCCAGCACCCCTGGAAGATTCAGGCTATTTTGTGTGCCAGTTCAGTCTTTTTTGTTTTGATCAATATGGCTTTTGTGGCCTATTTTGTAGGTATGCATAAAAACAAAAAGGGTTTGTCAAGTCGGGTCACTTGAATCATGGTTCTTGTGTGAAAAGGCTCATGTTGAGACCAGTGATTGCCTGAAGAAAGGCACTTGTGCCACACAGAGCTCTCGAGAGCTCTCCTCTACAAGTCAAGACCCTTGTCTCCCACCTCTTCATTAGCCAAAGGAGCCTTTCTGAAACAGATTTTAAGCCCGTATTTGCAGAACACGTTAGTGCAATGTTTTGAGGCTAATTAACTTGTGTTTCAACTGACTAATATTCCTGGAGTCTCTGTTTCTTAAAACTTCTGCTCAAGTTTACCGATAATCTCATTTTAACATAGCCCCTATGATGTCACTTTCAAACACTGCTTTTTCAGTAACTTTGCGTGGATTTTTTTCCTCGTAAAGATGTAACAACACTCTAACTTACAAGCTAGCAAAAAGATTGTCAGCTAAACGAAATTAGTATTCTCCAATAAGAAAGTGAGTTCATAATTGCCCACAGCTGCTCATGTCTTCCGAGGTTTCATCTGGTAGTGTTCGATATGTCCTCCCTAACTGTTTTCCCATTGAACTGAAAGTCTAGCTATAAGTCACTGAGTCCTCTCTAAAATCCAAGGAGCTGAAAGGCACACAGAACCATGAGGATTTGGGCTTTTCAGCCCGTTTGTATTGTTTGTGGCTTACACATTGTTTTTGATTCTGATCATTCCTGCCTTCTCCATCTTGAGGGCAGCAAAGCAGATACTCTCACTGGGGAACTTCTTATGTTGAGGAGGATCTCCAAGCAGCAGAAAATGCCCAGTCACATCCTGATCTCCTCCTCAGTGCTTACTAACAAGTACACTTAGGTACTCTGCCTCTGATTCCTCTGCAATGCTTCATAATAAGCCTCATCCATATTAGGTCCCATGATCCTGGTAATTTCTATGTTTTGTGGGTCTGTAATCATGAGCTATTTTTTAAAATTTTTTTGTGGGTTTTTTTTTCCCTTTATAGTATTTTAGGGCTCCCTAAAACAAACCTGATAAAATTCCTTCCTTGGAAATGACACACAGACTGTTGCTTCCTGACATCTGATTATACATTCTTGCAGCAGCTGCTCTTAAAAGTTCATCAAGAACATCAAGAAATATTTGCCAAAAGAAAAGAGTGCTCTTCCTCACACTTGTCCCATTTTTCTGTTCTTACCTACTTTTTCTCACTTTTTTTTTTTTAATGCAAACCATTTCTCTGATGAACAAGTCTTCTTTACTGACTCCCTTTCTGTAATTCCTTCCGTGTGTTTATTGTCCTTTGCAAAAAGTATGGAGTAAATGATTCCTACTCAGGTCATGTCATTTTGTTTACATTCTTAGTAAATATGAAGTGCTTGATTGGAGCCCTTTAGGCATGTCAAATATGAATCTCTTTTTCCTGAGTCTTCTATAAAAACAGGATGCTGAATTCTGTGGACCTAACCTGGCAAGGAATAGGTTTAATAAAATAAATAGGTGTCAGCGTCACAAATTTATTGACAATTATAGTTGTTTTTTGTTAAATTCTCTGCAGTTTAGCAGCTTACTAAACATGTAAAACAAAAAAATTATCTTTCTACAACTCATTTGCAATACCGACTTTATCTTTTGACAGAGCCCCATCGTTGCCTGGGAACCCTTAGTAGCCTGCTCCCTGCTGCAGCAGTGGAGCTGCTAACCCCATGGCACCACCGCAGTGGCTGAGCAGCCTTGGCCTGGGTAAAGCCCAGGAAATGGGGCAGGCTCGCAGTGTTTTGTGAAAATGACACATTTTTTGCTGTCTGATCAGTTAGAGGCTGGGAAGTAACAGATCACAGCTTGCTGCCCTTTAGCGATGTTAGCACTATGTCCTGTGAAAGACTGGAGTATGTTTTGCAAGAGCATCCTCAGACATCTTAATGGTGAAAAACCAGCAAGGCTTAGCTGAGCATGTGTGAGCAATGATCTTTTAGAGATTTACAGCTCACCCAGACTGGAGCAGACTTTCAGAGGAGCAAGAAAATGCATATCCCTGGCTGTAGAACGAGGCAATTGCTAAATGCTGCCTCCCTGTTCTTTCTCTGGAGTACAGGCAGCAGAAGGTATTTAAAATTTACTTTTTAAGAGACACATCCCCTGCTTCATCCTTCTCTCCATTCATCTAAGCTTTCTAATAGCAAGGCAGGGAATTTGCCTTGCCATGCTACCTAGAAATACATGATGCAAGTCCTTCACTGCAAGAATAAATTGCAGATCCTACAGAATCCCATTTGCTAGCCCACGTACACCACAAAAATTGTTGCTTCTCCTGCCTTTTAGAAACATATCACATACAACTATTTTCTAGCTTTCTGCTTTCCTTTCAGCCTTGGCTATTTCATTGCTTTGTCTCTCTCATGACATTTCCACGCTTCTTCAATGCAGAAGCAGTTTGGTTTATTAGGAAAGTTAAAGAGTTACACATGTGTGTTCTCTGATGGCTTTCCTATTCCTACCAGTCTTTTCTGATGGCTAGGCAACTTACTCAAAATTTATGTTTTGAGAGAAGGAAGGAGAATTGTAATAACTTTCTGAGGAGAAAAATATTTTCGTTTCTATTAGAGACTGATTCCCAGCTTTGAGCATTAGTGGGTTGTAAACCTCTCAGACAGCTGTCCCATAGCTATCCACTGAGCTATTTGTCAGGGTAGAAAAATGTGCCTGGTGAAACTGGTCACCGGCAGCCTGCAGCTAGACTGAACCAGGCTTTCAAAAAGGCTGCCAGACATTGCTGCACTTTTAATAGTCAAAATCCTACATTAGCATTTATGGGAACATTTATAGAGAGTTTGAGCAATTGTATGGTTTTTCTCCTAGATGTAATATTAAATCTCTGAAATACAAAAAATTGTTTGAAATGATCTCCAGTGTATGTGGAAAGACAGAGCAAGGAAGTGCTTCCCTCACCACCAAACCAGACCCCCTGCTCCTTCCCAGGCAAACATATCATATAATCTCATTTATAAACGTATCAAAGTCTGTGTTGAAACTGCTTTGATTTCCATCTGCATCCAGCTACTCTCACACAAAAGCTCTTTCAAGATCTTGTTCCTTTGATAGTTGGATACTTTTTTCTACTTTCCAGCTTACATGTCTTCAATTTACCTGTTGCTGAGCTGAACAAGCCCCATTTTTTCTGATAAAAGTTTTCTTATATCTGTAGTCATGCTCACATATCTTCTTTAAGTCTGTTGCAATTTGAATTCAAGTATCTCAAACACAAGTGACCAGAATTGTTTCTGTTGCAGTTTTACCATTATTAGAACAGAACTAGCATGTTTGTGTATCTACAGGAAGTATCTTATCTGATGAGTTTGCATGTCTCATGCAGTGCTAGTAGCCCAGAGTCACTCCCAGAATCAACTAATACCACCTAGATTCTTCTCTTCCTGTTGTCTTTGATTGTAGAGTCCCAGCTGATGGAGAAATTTCCTATTATTGACCACTAAGTTGATGGCCTTGGTGAGGTTTGTCTCATTTTGTATTGTGTGCTGGTCTCCTTTGTCTCATTTCTCTTGCTTCAGGACTTATATCTTGTATAATATTTCAGACTCCTACTACCTTTGACAGTACCTCATAGTTTTGTCATCAACACTCCTGCTTTTTGTGCAAAAGTCATCAATAAACATAGTAAGGCCAGTCCTCAAAGATTGTTCCTAGGACTATCTATCCCAGGCCATCGTTGTCTCTTCTTTAGCCTGTTCCTTACAATTCTTTTATTAAGTCCCATCTCTTCACTCCAAACTAGTTCTCCAGGTGGCATTGTATCAAATGTTTCACTGAAATCAGAATAGTCATCTTACCAGACTTCTGTCAGATGAACAGTCAGTTTTCTCACTCAGAAATATGTGTGGCAGGTCTGGTTATCACCTGCATTTGTCAGCTTTTATCCTCCTTCCTCATTCATTTTTAACACTTGTTTTTTCTTTTCAAAATCTGCTTGAACTTTTATGCCTATTTGAAAGGGAAGTGACTAGACTGTAGTTGCCTGCGTCATTTTTCCTCTTTCCTTACATTTATGTACTGTATTTGGTGTTCTGCAGTTACTCAGTTATTCAATCTTTAGTTGAACACAAGTGGGGATATGCAGAGAAACGACTTGCAAACAGCTCTGTGGGAGTTGCATATTTACAGCCATTGTGACTCATATCAAATTTGCTCAATTTACAACTGCAAATAATGTTTCTCTGGCTTCTATCTCTGTGAAAACACTCTCAGATTTTTAAACCAACCTGTGTCCATTTTGACTGCACACATTGGAGCTTTGGATCCTACTGCTTTTCTGTTCAGTCAGGATTTTGGTTAGAGATGTTCTCATTCTGCCTTCACTTTGTTTACAAAGGTTGTTTGAGGCAATCTTTGCAAAGGCCCGACCCTGAATTTTGACTTTGGTAAGGTATTATACATATTATACATATTAAAGACTCCTCACAGATGGATTGCATTCCATTTAGCATTCCCAGGATAAGATATATTCTAGCTGATATCTCTGTACTTTTTCCATTCTGTAGTGTTGGTGGAAGCAGAAAGTAGGACAGTTTATTTATATCTGCAGAGTAAGCGTTTCTGACTTTAAATGCGCTGGGGGCTGATGGTAGCATCTATTCATAGTTGTTCTTTAGAAGAACAACATATGCCTTATTATGCTTGTCATAGTTCTTCTGGTCTACAGATTAATCCTTTTTCTTTTTTTGTTATCTCAGATTTATATTGCTTTAGTTTATTCCATGTTAATGACTTGGGCCTTCGGTTGAAAGTGGGAATTATTTCACAGAATTTGGTGTTTGCAGGTGAAACTTTCTAGAGTCTACCTATGGTCAATGCAGATAGATTGGTCTTTCCAGGAGATTTCCTGGGATGAGATAATGAGCGTGGACTAGATTTCTGTTTTTCGGATGGCTAATTGTTAGAGATTAATCACACTTTAGGATATTTTTAAATGGCCAATAATCAAAAAAAGTGATGTTCTGAGCAACAAAAGGCCTAATTAAACTTCTGGGAGTGCACAGAGTTACAATAAGCTGTGACAAGACAATTCAAGACTGGGAGATCAGGGTAGAAGCTAAAACATGATATTCCACCTAATGCAGAGGGATCACTGCTTGCTGAGTGCTCTACTCAGGGACAGCCAGATGAGTCCCATCAGTTCAGAAACTGGAAGCAGTACAGCTGTGCCCAGAAAATGCAGTATTCCAGCCTTGCCATGGGCAAACCTGGTCAGCTTGGGTGAAGCATCATCCTTGTGAGATGGTGTTTTTCCTGGGAGCTGAAAATGGTGTGTTGCTGCACCGCAGTACAAATTGAGCTCGATCCAGGAGCTTGAGCTTGGTGCTGCCTTCTGCAGTCTTCTTATGGCACAAAGAGTGCTCTTAAATAATTTCCAGGGTCTACCCTCAGGTTTTATTCGGTTATTGAGGCTGTTCTGCCCCAGTGAAGAGAGGAAATACCTGTGCAAGAAAACAGTGTATTTTTCAGATGCTGTATAGAATAGCTTAATTTCTAATCCTTTCATGTAAAAATAAAAATACAGTAAAAAGAAAAAAGAGAAAAGTCCCAAATATGAGGAAAGTAAGATATTATTACATCACAGATAATGGAAGCTGTTATGATTTTACATCTGGGGATGGTAAAAACTTCTTGAATAAAATGACATGGAACATTACCATGACATTGGCCAAGACTGTAATGTTGCACAGAATCTGCAGTAAACAACACTGGTTATCTGAGAAAAAAAACCCCATAGTAATAAAGTGTATGGGGAAGCTTTCTCCTTTAATATTTTTTATTGCTTGGAAATGTAAACATTTTCTGACTCCACAGTGATTCAGTTCCAAGGTGACATTTGCTGCTGCTGAGCCCCATGGCTTGCTAGCACTGCCACACATCACTGTTGGGAGGGTGGAAGTGATGCACATTGAGGCTGCTCTGGTGGAAACACTGAGTGGACTCAGTCACTCTACTGTGCAGGTCCTCTGCAGCACCTTCTGTGTGTGTGGTGTCTTCTCATGGCAGGAGGAATGAGAAGGAATGAGTGAAGGGTGTCCACCAAACAGCGATGGCACAGGGAACGGTTTTTAGAGTGGCCTTCTGTTATTCAGTAACATGCTTCCATGTAAACTCTGAAACAGAATTAGTCAGTATTTTCCCCATCTGAAATGAAACATGGTTATGGTAGGAGTCTGGGGACTGTCCTCCTCTCCTCCACAGGCTTCATTACATGTGGTACATATCCATGGAAGTGCATCTTTGTCTGCTGATCATTTGAGTACCTACTAGCTTAGATATATAAATGTTTATGTTGCAGTTATACAATTGCCATTGTACAAGCACCCTGCACCTGCCCAGTCCCAGGGTAGTGAACAGCACTGGATTGCCACAGATCAGCCTCATGGCAAAACTGCCAGCCTGTCAGATTTGACTGGCTGCTTGCACTTACTAATGTCTTTGTCTCCTAAACAACATCAAGAAGAAAAAAAATCCAGTTGATTCTGAAATTGCATGTCTTCTTTCATTCTTAGGCAGGCACAATTTAAAGAAAAAAATCCCTATGCTTCTGCCATGTGCTTGAAGCATAAATCACATTATCCTTGTTCTTTTGGTCACAATAAATAAACAGATGTTGAAACTTGACTGCAAGATTACTATTGTTTTTCATTATTTCTCTTTCCTGAAAACATGAACAATTTATACTAAATGCAAATGAGTACAGATAGCAGGCACTTTCTGTCAGTTACTGTTTCTTCAAGGCCCTGTTAAAAGCTGTGTTTTCATCAACGCATACAACGTTTTCAATTTGTTTTAAAGACAAAAAATGCTAATTCTTCAGTGCTTAAGAAACAATCTAGACCAATTCCACAAGCCATTCAATTCTTTCTTAGTTAAAATAGCACAATTCTTTCTGAATTTAAACTAGAGAGTTTAACCCTAATTCAACAAGGCACTTAACCACTGCCCTAACTCCATCCTGTCACACCTTCTAAATTGAATGTGTGTTCATGTTTTCTGCTAAACTGAGACCTCTGCCAGCATCTTTTTTTGTCTTTATTGCACATATTATGAATTATTATCTGTTTTATGAATATGAGTACATTCCACTTAATACTCTAGGATATTTCCTGCCTCTGTACATGCACTTGAGGCTTGTACTGCTGATCATTTTCTTCATTGACTGATACTTGCCATCCACACTACAGTGTGCTTTACAGTTAATAGAACAACAAAAAGAATAAAAATTAGCATAAATTGTGTAATTTTATGTTATTTATAGTCAGGGATCTGCCATGCCTTGGTAGTGGCCAGCTGCAACACCCACGTATTCAGAGGAAGGGGTGTTCGTCTTTTGGCACATGGTGATGTTCGTCCTTTGGAAAAAAATAACACCATGTTGGTCCATCTTCCCGTAGTTGAGTTCCTTCTCTTCTCTTTGGATCCTTTCCACAGTGTCACTTCTTTTATTTTGCTCTTCGCCCAAAGTATGCTTTATGCTGCCTGTGTCTTGTCTCCTCTATAACAGTAGTTTCAATTAAAAAATTAACATAAAGTGGGATAATTCATGCTGTGCTTTCTTTCTAACTTGCATTTTTTATTGCATTATTATTGTTCTTTCTGCCCATGCTTTTTATTGGCTTGCCTTTTCTTGTTCATCCACAGATTTTTAGGTGTTTGGACTGGGCTGTGCTCTTAGGATCTCTGCAAATCTACTATGAGTAGATGAACATAGGACAACTTTTAAATCATTTTTGCTTTCATGAAGAAAAAAATCTCTGTGAAGATACTTTTTATAGGATGCTATCCTCACTGAGATGTGAAATATTGCCAAAAAAAGAGGAGTCATCTTTTGAGTCATCAATGATTTCAAATAAAATAGTTTTACATTAGGTGATGAAAAACATAAACAACCACTTAAACTGAAGCTGAAGAGAGAAATTTACTAAGACCTCTCCTGTTCTATTTCCGACTCCAAATGCAATACCAATTTTGCTTAAATATTTCCGTGAGATTCATGAAGAGCAAATGCCTCTGCAAAATATGGTCTTCCTAATCTCATCAGAGACATAATGCTTATTCCAAATAACATAATCACGTATGTTGTAGGATAAATTATCATGTACCTTTTTACTTAAATGCAAAAAAGAATTCTAATATCAAACTCCGATAGGTAACAGACAATACAGCTTGCTTTTGTGCAGGAATTGTATTGTTCATGATTCATAGCTTCAAAAATTGACTCAGGCATCCCAAGCCCAGGTGTACAACATTGTGTTTTAATTGTACTAGTAGTGGCTGTTTTTTGCTGTGTATTCTGCAGAGAAAGATCTGAAACAAAATATCATCATATTAGGTCATTTATTCAGCAGATCAAGAGATACAGGAACTCACTAGGGACAGGGGTTTGCCTCCAGAGGGTCTGTTGTTTGCACAGCAAGCAATACAGTTGAGCTGGTAACAGAGAGTAGATGCTGTGCATGGATTAAACCACACATGCTCCTTGCCATGATCTCCATTGGTTGTGATGGAAGGGCTTGAGAGGGCTGTGCTTCAGTGTAACTTCTCATTTGCTTGCAGAATATGGACGCCTGGCCTAGGTAGCACATGTGACCAACCGGGGGACTCACACACAGCTTCTTTGCAGCTCTCCTACAGCTTCAGCCCCTTGCTGGAGGTGTCCCCCAGTGAGGCCAGGGCACCAGGGAAATGTAGCCCTTTCTTTGTGTGCATGGTACCACTGACAGTAGAAAAAACAAAATTACTCCAGTGAGGGACAAGTGAATGGTGTGAATGCAGAAATTTTCAATGTTCCTGTTTCTACTCCTTTTGTCCCGGTCATGTGTGACTTGCAATGTGGCAGGTTGCCATTAAAGTAGATTTTCTCATTTCAGTGTGGAGAATTGTGACTGTTGCAGTCAACAATATGTTGTAAAAAGTTTTTCTTTATGTTATGCAATGAAGCCCTTTACCATAAATGTCGCAAGGGGGTAACTGTCGTGGGGTCTTGGTCCATGGGGGAAGAAAGACACACGACACGTAAAGGTAGTGAGACGAAGAGATGTCTGCCTGCTCAGTGCAGCAGGCAGCCTTTATTGAGCTTACTAAGTTCACACACAACACAAACATATTCTTACAACAACATCCAGGAATCCAAGCACCTGCACATTATCAAACTGTCCCAACCTTGTACTCCCCGCAACCCAAGGCCGTGTCCATGGAAACCATCCAACCAGCTCCACTGCTCCCATGGAACACGGCCCAACCTCTGCACTACCTCAAACTTTAATTGTGGGGCTTCACCCCACACATAAATATTTCTGTTTATTCTCTGAAAATTGTTACACTTCAATTTTCCTCATTTGCAGGATGAAAGAACAGCTGTTTTACCCTTATCCTGTTTTATCCTCATTCCACCTTGGTGTCCAGTGTTAATGTCCATTTTCAGGAGAAACAGCATGAGGAACAAAAAAAAATATATATAATAAGGTTCTTTCCCAGTACAGCCCCTGGTCTCCACGTCTCCAGCAGAGCACCACAAACCATGTTTCTCTGCTTTTCAGCACCATAAACATTTTCACACCATAGGCAGCTTTGTGCTACATTTGGGGAGGCATAGCATATCATGGGTCTTGTGCTACTGATGGAACGATGAGAGAAGGTCTTGTGCTATCTGCCAGGTAGGAAATTGTTCTTTCTAGGTGCTTGATACTATAGAAGAAGGGGAACCCTTCCTTTATCCTCCTAATGCTTGTAGTCCCTGGGAGATGTGCCACTTGACTTTCTCTTCTAGTCAGCTTTTTTCGCTCGGCCACAATAAGTTGTCCTTGTTGCCATCAGCAAACCTGCTCCAAACTGAGCCTGGAGTTAAAATTTTATTTAGGCAGTAGCAGTATCTCATGTATCTGACTAAGTCAGAAGTCCTGTGGGTGCATGTCAGCTCCTGTCCAAACTGACTGAGACTTGGAGGAGATGACCAAGTAGGTGAAAGCAAGTATTACTATTTCCAGTGGGGACATGGGCATAACTGTGAGTGAGTCAGCAATTAAATGCATGCAGGAGAGTGCCATCACTCAGAGGCTGCACTGAGCTCAGTAGGACCCCATGCAAAAGTGGTGTCGTCCCCCTAAAACACTTGATGCCAGTGTGAAGGCCTCAGCTTCCTAACTTCAGGGCTGAGCTTGTGCCTGACCTGCAGGATGGTGATTTACAAGATCACCCATCTACCACTTCATGGCCACAAACTTTCCAAATCTTGTTGGAAGTTTAGGCACGAAATGGGAATATTCATCTTTGGTGTGATTGACATTTACTGTGAATATAGGTATCATTGACAGTGTTAGCAAGTTGTGTTTTGAAAAAGGCAGACCTGTAGGATACTAAATTGGAATTTGAACTAAAAATCAGCAGAGGAATTACCATGATGACCACTTATGCTGGATGTTACTTTTGGTTACAATCACTTTACATATTTTATTTAAAAATGAATTGTCTACCTGTAGAAACAGTTGAGTAGTAGGATTTCTCTTTCCTGGGAAGTAGGAATGCTAATATAAGATTGAGGGTATTGTGAATGAATTTCAGTAGGACTTCATGCCAGAATGCTTTCTGAAATCAGGATTTCAGGAGTCAGTGTGGTGAGCTTGAACAACATATTTTTCTTTTAAAATTGCAGTTAAACTACAAACTGTAATGTCATAGATAAACATCAGAGAGTTTATTGTTATACATCTTGTGTTCTGTCATAATTACACTGAGCATGGCATTTTGTCTTTCTTTAATTTCTCTTACATTTGAGTAATGTGGTGCTGGCTGAATAGTGCATAAAGTATGTCAAGGTTGGTGTGTCAGTTCTCAGATTTTCATTCTTGAATTTCAAATATTACATTTCTTACTACCATGAACTTTGTAACCTCGTTACAGTGGATTTCTGCCTACTCTTAGCATCAAAACTGTCATAACAGTGTAGATTAATACCGGATTGGCCTATAGATTTTAGCTTTTTCATCCAGTCTTTCCTTGGAAAACAACCTTCTAGTGCTTTGGCTAATACTTAATCCTTTTATGGTTTAATTTTAATTTTAGAAGGTAAACTATGTCATCTTTTTAAGGGAAATTATTCTGAGCATGGTTGCAAATTTAAAGCAAAAGGTACTTAGGGGTTGTACTGTAATTGTTAATTTGAATAAGGGAGGGGAAATTAAAATTGTAATTATTCTAATCTATCATTTTTTTCTATCATTAAATATAGCCCATTGAATGCAGCCTAAGTGCCCATTATCTTTGTTGGTTTTCAGATGGTTTTTCACCTGTGCTATAGCATGCTGGGTGAAGAGGCTTTTTTGAACAGATAATTAATTACACATAGCATTAGAATGTCATTATTTTTGTCTTCCTGTTTAAAATATTCTTTTGTTTCAGTAGCTGATAAATATATTACAACTATTAGTTTTAATTGTCATCTTATGCTTCTATACATTTACGTTATTGTATAAAACTGCCTTCACTAGTTTAAGGATACTGTGAGTGCTGGTTTGGCTCAGAACTTAAACTGGGAAAGAACTTTAATTGGGAAAGAAAATGTCTTTAAGACATTTTCTCCATTACTGACATTCTTAGATCTATGAATTGAAACAGTTCCATGCATTTTTAAAAATTCTCAGTCGGACTGTTGTTTTCAGAAGAAAGCATTTTCCAATCATGTCTGCAAGCCTGAGTTGGCAGTTTGAGGGATATACAAACAAATTGGACTGTGAATGCAAGAAACATTGGTCGTATTCATTTCCATTGTCCAAGGAAACAAAGATGGAAAATTCAAACAAAAATACTGAAAGACTTCTTTTACTTTGTTGTTTTAAAAATGTGATTCATTGTAATCAACATAAAGAAGAAAGGTTTTACAAAAATAAAGACATTTACAGAACTTGCCGTGGTTTCCAGATGTTCCCCTCCAAGTCTGAGTGGGTAGAGCGTCTATACTCCCATGGACTTCTTCTGGTCAAGGAGGCTGTGCCATACTGGTACCAGTAGTACTTACTGCTTCACCTGCTGCTACCTGGACACGAACCTCATCCCTTGTCCCCACACATTGTTTGTCCTTCACATCATGGTACCTGTTAGAGTACCTTGTGGAGTAGGTGTGAGGCAGCAGATCCAAGAGTGAAGCTTTATAGCATCACTGAAAGGTGTTGGCTGTTGCACAAGAAGCAGGAAAGTCCTTGATGGGAAAAAAACTGTCCTTGCCACAGTGCATCCACCAGTCTGAAGACAAAAGGAGGGTATCTGAGAATAATTTGCAAAAGGCTGAGGACATTTGATCATATAGGTCCTGGGGTGGTGTGTTCGTAAAGCTCTGTATTTAGTAAAGTCTGGAGTTTTACTGAGTTCTTGCAAGAACATTATTGGGAGGCCTTATTAGACTTACAGAGCATTTGCCATGGCTTTATTAACATCTGTGAGTTTTTAATTAAGATATGGACAACTTGAGGGAGCAACTGAATGGTTCCCTAATGAATTTGTTACAATAATTTCCCTCAGAAAGCACATCTGAGCCTAACTTATATTCCTGCAATTAATTTATGCAATTTATTTTAGTAAGTGCTGTAGTTTTCCCCTGTAATTGTTCGCTGAATTGACAGGTTTAATTTCGTGTAACATGAGAACCTGCAGTACTAAGCTTGCAGTGCTTCATAAAAGTTGGTATTACATGTTGTGCTGTTGGATTTTGGCAAGAAGAAGGCAATAAAATATTCCTGCAAAATAGAAATGTCCAAAGGACAGATATTAAGGCCAAAATTAAAAAAAAAAAAAAATTATTCTCCAAAAGTAGCTGTTAAAGCCATATTTAATCACACAGGTAAGTGGCCAGATTTTTGCAGGTGCAGCTTTAGAGCTTATGATCCAGCAAAGTACTTAGCCATGTGGGCTGTGCGTCCCCTGCACACCAAAGAGCGGTTTCCAGAAGAGGGTTCAAAGATTTGATGGCAAGAACATTTCCAAGCACACCACTGGCTCTTGCTGTCCCTTCCCAGTGAGCTCCAGAGCTCGCAGGATGTATCCCTATATAATAAACATCAGATATGTGCTGAAATGCCCTTGGAGTCCTACATGTGTGATCCCTGGATGCTCAGCGCTGCTGAAGTGTGGATGCGTATTTAAAACCTGAAGTGGAGATTTAGGATTCTAAATTTAGTTAACTCTTAAAAAAACATCCTTGGCTTTTCTCTCAAATGGATGATGTTTGTTGTGATGAAAATAACACTAGAAATTGCACCTTTGTTGGTCACAATACTGGCTTCCATGGTTTCCTTGGCAGTAGATCAGACCCACTGTCCTCCTGTCACAGACACATCATCCATACCATCACTTGCACAGCACAGTGCTGGTGACTGCCCCAGAGCATCCCTGCACACCACTGTGTTTTCATTCTCCATGTGCCAATCAGATCATAAACAACATTTATAGAAACACAGAGCTTTGACTTTTGACATCATGTACATTTTCCCTCCTTTTTCTAACGTTTTTCCCATATGCTGCTATTCTGTGCTTTCCTCCTGCCCTCTGTTTATCTTTCTGCCTGGTAGCATTTGCAGTCTGAATCCTGGGCTGCATCTAAAGGAGTGTGGCCAGCGGGTCAAAGGAGGTGATTCTACCCCTCTACTCTGCCCCTGTGAGACCCCACCTGGAGTACTGCATACAGTTCTGGTGTCCCCAACATAAGAAGGACATGGAACTGTTGGAGCAAGTCCAGAGGAGGGCCAGGAAGTTTATAGCAGGACTGGAGCACCTCCCCTACAAAGACAAGATGAGAAAGTTGGGGCTGTTCAGCCTGGAGAAGAGAGGATTGCATGGAGACCTCAGTCTGCTTCCAATATTTGAAGAGGGCCTACAGGCAAGTTGGAGAAGGACTCTTCATCAGGAACTGTAGTGATAGGGCAAGGAGTAATGCATACAAATTGAAAGAGGGGAAATTTAGGTTAGATATTAGGAAGAGACACTTTACTGTGAGGGAGGCTAGACACTGGAACAGGTTGCCTGGGAAGGTTGTGGATGCTCCAACCCTGGCAGTGTTCAAAGCCAGGTTGGATAAGGCCTTGAGCAACCTGGTTTAGTGGGAGGTGTCCCTGCCCATGGCAGAAGGGTTGGGACTAGATGATCTTTAAGGTCCATTTCAACCCCTTAACATTCTATGATTCTATGACTCCATGCTGTGTGGACTGGCAGAAGGACTGATCAAGCCCCGGACTGGGAAATCTCATTGATGCGAATCTCTGGGACACCTTGGAGGAGTTTCAGCCTCTTCACCTCTGGTGGACAAATAACTTGCAATACATGGGGTTGGAGTGGTTTTGCAGCAGTGTGGTCCAAGCTGAGTTCAGCCTCCCAGATGCAACAAAGGGCTGAGGCATGACTGGGGCAAGGGGCCATCAAAGAAGGCAGAGGGAAGTGAGAGGGTGAGAAAAGGGATTGAATTGTGATTGTGAATTGTGATTGAATTACAACATCAGCTTAGAAATCTACTGACATTGCTCACAGGAGATGGGACAAGAACGTCCCAAGGCTGTGGATAAGGACAGGTTATCTCTGTACCTCTGTGCCTGCCCCTTCCCCAGCTGATAAGCTCCTTCTTCTCTACCAGCAGCACCAAGACACTGCTTTTCTAGGGCTTCAGCAAAATGATCCTGTGATTTTTTTTTTTTTTATGATGGGAGGTCCCAGCAGCACAGACATGGCTACCCAGCCAGCAGCACGCAAGCTCTGGCTGGGTATGCAGAGCAAGGAGTGAGCCCGGAGCAGACCCTCTGCTGATGTAACTATTGGGAAATGACAGATGTCATGTGTTCTGGCCTGTTCTTTCTTGTCCCACAGTGTCACACTTGCTTAGCAGCTTCCCTTTTCAGATGCATCAGAGAGCTCAATTTAATACAAATCAGATTTAGAAATAAAGATTCAAATGCGTGAGAAGGAAGAAAAGTGAGAGGAGAATCACAGAAATTACATCCCATTTGGGGGTTTAACACTTTTTATCTTGCAAAAACCACCAATGGTTCCCCTTGCTATGCTATCATCTAAAGGATAAAAATAGAAATTTTTCATTAGTTTAATATTATAATGCTGTATTTTGAATACTGACCCTCAAGGCACCCTGTATCTCTGTTGTTCCTTTGTCTTTCACTGACAAGCAAATTAGCTCTTCATATCTAGAAAATAATGAAATCCTGATGCTGGATTTTCTCTTCTTCAAAGTGCAAGTTTTCTGGTTTAGCCCATGATTCAGTGTGTGCTTCTAAAATGGCTTGGTTATTCTGCTTGCTCTGTTCTGGGGTTTGCAGGGTTTACATTGGTTTATTTCTGTAAATAGGCTATAGAGAGAGCCTAAGATGGACAGAGCTTAAGTTAATACCAATAAAACAGAGTGGAGTGGTAAACTTTTAGCTTTCCTTGACTTTAAACTTCGTAAGAATCATAGGCTAGTGATGTCTCAGAATTATCAAAGTCCTTCACAAAGTGTTAATAATTATCATACTGCTTTAGAGAAAGAATGAGTTTATTTATAATACCTGGACCATGTACCAAGACACTACCCACAGGTCCATAGTTCTCATTTGTTACATTTGGATGGAGGAGGGGAATAATCAGTCACATGCCACTCTATAATTCTAGATCTCGTGGGTTCACAATGTCTGTGTCCTCTTCTTAAAGCATCTTCCTTCCAGTTTCAGAAATCAGTAGAAAAACTGTTCCTGTTTGGTTTCTGGGTCACTCCATACTGTAGAGCAGAGCATCTCCATTCATTCTTCTTTTTCCAAGCTTCTTGTGAGAATGGGTTAGTTGTGGTACTAATGTTTGTGCAAATGTGTAGCTTAAGAGGAGATGTACTTTCTCTGATGAAAAAGTTCAAAAGTAGGTCAAAAATAAGGGCCAGTATCTCATCCTGGTAGGCACTGAATGCAGCTCCTGACAGTCTTGTTTTCCTCAAATTCAGCACAAGTGGATGGGAGCAGAACAAAAGCAGTATCAGGGGGGTTGGGTATCACTTATCTCAGAACTAGGTTGTGTTCTTCTTGGGATATCATCAAGATCTCAGATATATGATTTAAAATCTTTACTCCTGTACAGATTAGTGGTGATTTTTTTTTCCCACACCTGGGCTTCTTCAAGTCTGACAGGAAATCCCTAAATTTCACTTAAACACCTTTTCCCATATATAATAGGGCTTGGGATTCAAAGGAATTCATTGAAGCACGCTCTCCAAATGGCATTTAAGTTCCCAAGAAAAAACAGTAACAGGAAGAGTTGTTTTAATTAGCACATGAGCTGTGCAGCAGCTAATGTATTCCACCTCTTCACTGTTGTAAAAGGAGCAGACTTCTTGGTAGCATGAAGCGAGCAGAGAAGAGGGATTGTGTTCTGCTCTCCATATGCTGCACAGCCCCATTCATGGGCAAGGTGTAAACGGGAGGTGATTTGTAGCAGCCTGCCACTTGTTCAGAACAAGCTTCTGTTGTTCTCCAGGCTGAAAAGAAACTCAGCTCCCTTCTACAGCCCTATTGCAGTGCAATAGGTAGACAGCACCTTCAAAGATTTTAATTTCAACAATAAGGGATTGCAAAGAAAATTTATTTTTTTAATTTACATTTTAAAAAGGAATTACTGGATGTCAGGCTGGAAAAAGAGATCCCTGGACGTGATATTTCTTGACTGAAAGTCCCAAGAAAGCCCCATTTTTGAGAAACCTTTGAAATTACACCTCTTTTCCCTCTGTCTGGTCAGCCTTAAACTGGTGCCACACTGGATCTTCAACTCCAGTGTCCCCCTGGGGTCCCAAACTGGGTCCACCACCGCACTCTGATGCGGGCACTGGAAACAGACATTGGGCCACTCCCTGCTCTGGTGCTCCTCAAGATACACTCTGTGTTGCCAGAAGGCAGAGTTGAACACAGCCCAGTGCACTAAGGCTTACACACCTGTTGTGTTGGTTAATGAAATGATGTGGCCTGAGAAACACATGGTGAGGGTGAGTGATTTTATGACCTCCTCCAGCCCATGAATGTGTCAGTACAAGCTGTGAAGAAAAGCCCAAGCTCCAAACAGCATTTCCCTGGCAATGAGGTTCAAGTAATGAGTGATGTTGCAGAGGCTGTACTTCACTGAGAAATTGCTCAAGAGAAGAATGACCCAGTAACAAAAAGCTGGGCCAGGCAAGGTGAGGAGCATCGCTAGGGCTTCCAGCTACGAAGGCAGACCATGTCTGCTGGAAACTGCCCTGCAGTTCCAGAAGTGGGAAGTGACAAGCTGATTTGAAATGAATTTTGGTCAGAGTATCAGAGCATGCAGATCTTTCACATACATTAAACAGAAGTATTCCTCTAAGTTATTTTGCACTCATTAAAAAAATTTACTAATTTCAAGTCCAAAAATATAAGAGCGTCTGCCTTATAATTATAACATGGAAGTCACTGAGGTCCAGTTCATGCTTGCTTCATTGCTTTGTGGGTTATAATGGCATAAATCCTCAGCAGCTTGGTTTGATGTAGCCCTGCAGCAGCCATTTTATCTGTTCTATTACACCATCTGGGGATCCAGCTTGGAGCTTCTCAACAAAAAATATTCAGACAAATGAAACCTCAGATGGTCTAATCACCATCTTGTAGGAGTAGTTTCAGACCTCTATAAGTGTGTGTGTGTATGCATATATGTTATATATATTTTAAATATATATAAAAATTCTGCTGTGCAGAACGCACAGATGTGAAAGAGTAATGCAGGTTAGCTGTTAAAAATTCCCTGTACATTTTGAAAGTACTACCTTTTTTATTTTTTCTTTAGCATATAAGGATTCTGTCTTTCTACAGTTGTAGAGGAAATTTTGTTCAGGGTCCTCCTACCCAAAAATCCAAGTGCTTTCTTGAGAGTTTCGATGCCTGTTTTCAGTGTCAGGCTCCACAGGCACAGCACGATGCAAGGCAGCAGGCACTGGACCTGCAAGGAGACCCTGTCCTCTCAGCAGGATTCTGCGTAGACATAGAGTTTTGCTGGTGCAGGATCAGTTGTGGAGCTGGAAGATGGAGACACAAACCACTACAGCAGCATCCCTGGAGAAGACAATAGCAATAAGCAGGAGTTAGTGCATTGGTGTGCACATGTGGCAAGAAGGGTTATTTTTTGATGGATCTACTGCCACAGGGACAAGGAGTCAAGTGGGAAAGAGGCAAGCAAAGATGTCAAAAGGAGTAGTGCTGTGTTGACAAGGCAATAAAAATAGCAGGTGACCCACTTATCTCTCACTTGGCTAATTCTTATCAGCAGGTCAGCTGAGAAAGCATTTTTTCAATGCTTTTGTGCAATATAGGTCCTGTGGTGAGGGGGATGGAGTCAAGACTAATAATTTCTCTTTGCCAAGGCACTGCCTGGCCACCTGGAGGGACCTTTTACATCATCCTGTAATTGGAGTTTGACCTCAGTGGACAATAAGCATTATACCTTAGCAGAAGTGTTTGATAAAATATATTAAAAGTAGTAACTGTGCCACTTTGAGGGATAAAGGCTTTTTTATGGTAATACAGCTCTTTCAATGTGTGGCTGTCATTTCTGCTGTATTCAGCAGAAACTCTTCCCATTTTTCTTATCGCAAAGGTAGGAAATGTCTTTGGAGTCAGCAGTATGCCAGCAAGAGCCCAGATATGATGCCTGAGGAGCAGTTCCCCTCTTCATGACTGTTTTGCCCAAGGAGATCTGCAAACCATCTGGCTCCTTTCCACATAGTGGGGGACTCTTCTTTGGGGCCTGCTAGCATAGGCCCTTTTGTTTGCTGTGGAGAGCAAAACATACCCTGTGCCAACAAAAATGCTGGGTGATTGAGATTACAAATGTTAAAGAGGTGCTGTTCACTTTGCATGCTGTCTAGGATTTTTGTTTTCTTGCTTACCTTGTGCCGCACTGAGGACATGCTATCCAACAAGCCCCTGAGTTTCTGGAATAGAACATGATGAAACTAATTAAAAATTTCCTCCCAATTATCCTTTTCTTACTGCTTATTATCAAAACACATGGAAGTTTTTCACTCACTGAGCTGCATGTTTGTTTATTTCTTTAGGCTGTGACTCCTTACTGAACCTGACATCTCAGAAAGCCACAGATGCAGTGGACAGTATCTTTCAGTCCCTCAGGGATATTGCAAGAGTTCGAATGCACATGAAACAGTTTAATTCCATACGTAATCCAGGCAGCAACACCCACCAGGCAAGTGGATCTTTCTTTTCCCTGTGTATGTTATTTCTCTAGCACACTGTCAAAATTATAACACTAATTTTGTTGATGTGCTAACACTATATGCATTCTGCCCACGTAAAAGGGATTTAAGTATAGATTTTATAATTGACCTAATCATCAAGAATTTCCTTAAGTCCTTTGTCCAAACTTAAGCATATCCATGTCAATGTCAACAATTAATTATCTGAGGAAGAAATTTGAGCTCTGCTCTGCAGCATTGTGATATGACAAAAAATGCCTGTGACATGCAGGGCTAGATCTAGGTGGTTCTTGACTAAGACCTATCATGACGTAGCAAAACAGGATTTCCACATCCATACAGCAAAAGTATTCCCCATGTATTTTCTCTTCCATCCTTATGAGTGTGAGAGGGAGACCCATTTGTAAATAGGTGACAAATGCAGCTTCTGTTTCTAAAATAGGAACATATGAACTGTGATATTACTTTAGGTCATCAGGACTAATAGACAATGTTTTTCTTTCTCTCTGTCTCCCCCAAAGTGTTTTACCTATTTCAGTTAAAAATAGAGTTTTACAACGGAAAGCAATGATTTAGAGAGAGACCATGAAACTTGATTCTAGCCTTGAGCCAGAAAAAAATCCTTCCAAACTCGTAACAGTGCTGTGGGCCAGCAAAGGGATGTATTTTAAATTAACCGTTGCTTTGTAAGAACAGTAATCATGACTGTTGCAAAATGTTGCTGGAAATCTAAGGTGGAGAAAACCTGTTCCTGAAGTCTCCTAACAGTTAGGACCAATCTGGTGTCCAAAATGGGGAAAATTATTGAACATTTAATACCGTTCAGTGTGGGGGCAGTGAGGTGTAGTTAGCATCAGTATGTTCTTTGCATATAATCCAGGTTGTCTGCTTAGGGATAAGCGCTGTAACACAGCAAGGGATATATTAACACCTTGCAGCCCCTTAATCTGGCCATGTGATCAATTTAATTGCTTGAATAGGACGAACCTTCTGCTGAGGGAAGTCCAGGAGGTTTATAATGGTAGAAATAAGCAGGCAGTACGTGATTGTCCATCATACATACAGCTCTCTACCAATGGGCCTCTCTGTTGACTGGCAGGTGTTAAATGCATGGGTTGTGTGTGATCAGTTTAGCTCCTCTGAAGAAGTAGTGCCCATCCTATGACTATACACATTCCCAGCTCTGCCTACTGTTATGGCAATGAGTTTAGCCTATACACACTTTTTCACTTCGTCCGTTAGAAGCTGGGAAGGCTCCATTTCTTCTTAAGACTCACAAAAAGGCAAAAAGTGGGAATTGGCTTGTGTCTTAGAAGGACTTTTTATAGCACTGAAGTTTGTATGTCTTACATAAAATGACAGGTGTTTTCATCAGGTTATCAAGGCAGTTCATGTAGTGACCATGCAAGAAGAGACTATTTTTTTTGCCTGATATTGAAACTACTTGCATTTTGATCTAAGTATATTTCTCCCTTCCTCCTTCCTCCTTCCCTTCCTCTATCCCTATATCCATTCCTCCTTCCATCCCTGACTCTCCTTTTCTCATTCTTTTTCTTTCTCTCTCTCTTTCTCTCACTTCTTTTTATAATCTTGTCTGAGATGTAGTCATTGATGTTTCTAACAGCTATTTTAAACATAGTTTGAGCCCCCCAAAAAGACTCCTTAAAATTTAATAGATTAATTTAAAATCATAAAAGATTTTAATAATATTTGAAACTATCACAGTTTAAAAAAGTAAGTGATCATACTATCTACATTTTAGTATCTGTATAGCCTAACCAGATTGTTTTGAAGGGCACTAAGTTTTGGTGCTGAAAATTCAGACATGCAAAATCATAGCACATTTTTAACGTCTTTCGAGTACATAGTTTTGTCTGAAGTCAGATGATGTTTTTCCTTTAATTTTGTGCAGTAAGCCTCTCTGTTAAACTGTGATTTGATCTCTGCTCCATTTCATTCCTAATGTTTTTCTGTTCCTCACCTATGAAGATATTAAACAGATTTTTATACATAGGATTTCATGACTGCATGTGTATTTTCAAACAGTTCTTTATTGTGTGACTAGATTTGACAGAAATCTTAACATGTTCTAAAAGATCCTGCAGCTCATGTCTGCTGTAATTTGCTTTGTTGGCTCAATTAAAAATTATGCACATGTTGTGAGAAGAACTAAATGAGTAGTATAAATATTTGTTGACAGGCTTGTATTCAAAAACTGTAAGTTTTGTTTCTCACTGTAGAGTGTTGGATGAAAAACATTTCTTTAATGACTCTAGAAAATTTTAGTTTCAAGCCAAGTGGCTTGCTTTTTATTTTCCATCCATTCTAACTTTTATTTTGCAAGATGTCTCTTGTAGATATCATCTTTGCAAAATTAATGACGTTACACTTGATTCCCTGAGAAGTCTAGGAGATGATATATACCTGGGCTAGTCCCAAAGGAAAACAAATGTGCTAATTTGAAAGGTGCTAATTTTCTAAGACAGTTGCACTTACTGAAATGGTTGTGGTTCTGTTGCAGTTTGGGCAAAGTTAAAAGCAGCAAAACAAAGCTCCATCTGTAAACCAAGTGACCTTGCATTTTCATTAAGAGTATCTTTCCAAAAGTCTCTAAAAGTTTTATCTTAAAAACTTTTTCAGGATGGCAGAGTGGTTTAAACCTTGGTACAGAAATGTGGAAATTACTAGGCTACTAATTTATATTCAGCCTGGGTTTGTGGACCCTGAAGAGGATGCAAGGTTGATCCTTTGGGAGCAGATCTTCCAGCATGCTGACCATTTGTACTGTTGCATTTTCCATTTTTCCTGATCCCTAACTTCTCCGAAGCTCTGACAATGCTTGATAATGCTGGGGTTGTTTGGCCTATTTTTCTCAAAGTTTTCCACAGGTGGAAGTATTATGTGGAATGCCATGGCCATAAAAGCTAAAGGACTAACAGGGACTCCTTAGCTCTGCTCTTCCATGAGGGACAAACAGGCAGGTTGACCTCTTCCCAGCCCTGCTGAAATGCAGACTTCAGTGGGGATGTGGCACCTGTGGGAAGGCAGTAAGCCATCCCTCCTGAAAATCTCTGTTTAAGTGTTTATAAAATCATTACAAAAGGGAATAAGATCTGGGTGCGTAATGGGCAACAGAGTCTAATCCCTATTGTTATCTGTTTCTGTACTACCTCCAAAAAGATTCCAGAGAAACTAGAAGTCCCCCTTTTTTCCTTGCCTCCCTTTACTGATTTAATACACATGGGGCAGAGTAAATGTGTGGCTGTCTTTCAGTCTTTTCAGTTTTATGTTGTGCTGGTGCACACCGTTTGCAGTCAAGGTCACAAACTCTCTGAGTGGTTTCCTTTATAGGATGATGATTTTTGTAACCTTTAATGGAAATAAAATATTGAGCAGTTGCACCAAGTCTAAACAGGTTTATTCACAACACCTTGTTCTTTTTGTGCAGGCTTCTTACAAACCACTGCTGAAACAGGTCGTGGAAGAGATCTGTAATCCTGATCGACTTGATCCTGTTGATATTGAGCATATGTCATCAGGCCTCACTGATCTCCTTAAAACTGGATTCAGCATGTTCATGAAGGTAAACCAGCCTTCCCAAGCTGATCTGTAAGATTTACTTGAGGTCAGAGCATCCTACGTCAGTAGCTGATTTTATGTATTTGAGTTGATACTGTTCAGCAGAACTTAAGGGGAAATTAGGAAAGTTAAATCCTTGCAGGGAGACTGAGCGCTTGAGGCACCACTTTGCAGTTACAGTGCAGGTAGCTACTGCCTGCTGAACAAAACAAGAGGCATGCCAGTTCATTTAACCTACCTGGATTTCCAAAAGTCATTCCACAAGGCACTCATCAAAGGATTTTAAGGACACTAAGCAGCCTTGAGGTAGAAGAGAAGTAAGTATGAACAGTCTGGTCTCACAGTGGATGCAGGAAGAGCTTCATAATTCAATGCCTTTTCTATAACTTGATGCAGTTCAACTTGCAGTAAGGAGAAAGGAAGCCTAGTTAGAATTTGCTTTCTGGATGCTCTTAGCATGTTTTAAGACAGTCATTCTACAAGAATTTACTCTGCTTTACAAATTAGCCTATGCTAAGTGTTCACTAAATATTTACAGAGATGAAGTGTGGAGTAGCTATCATGCTGTACATTCCGCTTTGTCCTACTGCATATCCTAACTTCTCCATTGAAAACAAACCCAAATTTGCGTCAAACCACATAAATACTATGGTTATGAGAACAGTATGTTTCTGTACCATGCCCAGTGTTCTTCCAGTATTACCACCACCACCCCTCAGCACAAAAGAGGCGTCAGCAAACTATGTTAGGCAGTGGACACAAGTTGCAGCAAGGGAAATTCCAGTTGAATATAAGGAAAAAAACATTCACTGTAAGAGTAGTTAAATCCAGAGAGGCTGTGAATTCTCCATCTCTGAGATATTGAAAGGTTGGCCAAACAAAGCCCTGAGCAATCTGATACAATTTTGAAGTTGGCCATGCTTTGGGCAGGGAGATGATCTAGATAAGCTACGAAGATTCCTTCCAACTTGAATTGTTCTGTGATTCTATTGTAATAGAAAAGAAAAAAAGCTTTTTCTCTTTTGTGCAAATGCCTGCTAGACCTGCATTTAAAAACAGCTGACAAAAATAGTTTTGACTGCTGTGTTACTAGTATTCTAGAACCCATTATCAGAATAAGAAAATTATTTTTCTGTTGTTTCAGGGAAAGTTGGTCTTGGGCACAGATCAAATCTGCCTAAAATCCAGTGCATGTTTTCAGGAATCTCTTTCCACAGTTGAAATACATTTCCAAAATGTACTCAGTTAGGTTCCTAAATCTAAATTCTCAGCTCTTCATAGCTTATGATAAAGTCCCAAGACAAAAGAGACTAGCTATAGAAATAGTGACCCAATATTCTTTCCATTCATGTATCAGAACTGAAAAAATTTATGCCAACACCCCCAAAAATAGAAGAATTAAAAACACGTTTCACTGTCAAACAAAGTAAAGAAGCTGGTGCACACAAGGATTTTTTCAATGATTGGTTTTATTTACTAGTAACTCTGACAATTGTATTCATTTCATTGTATTTGGTTATTGCAAATTTTTAAGCAGGAATATAACTTATCCTTAAAAACAAAAAAAACAACAGGACTCCAGAAGGCCTAAATACTTAGATGCAGACATTGACACCTTTGGCTAGTTTGAGGACTACTCTATCCTTATTAGTAATATGCATGTGTATGTGTGAGACATAAATATATTATGGCAATATGTACCTGTAAGTACCTGCATCTCTGCTAGTAAGACAAATATCCTACTAAGAGATATATTGAAGAGACAAGCAAATGAACTTTGTGTAGGATTAATATTTCATAGGCATCATCACATACCTCACAAATATATGCCCATGCTTGCTCCTTTGGTTTGTAGCCTGGTTTGTTGGCACATGCTCAATAATTGCATGAATGAGTTTCTGACCAGCCTGTATTTCTGACACAATCACACCATCACAGTAATTATCTTGTGAGCTTCCTTGTATTTTTGTTTCTTCCTCAATGCCTGAGTATAAATGCCAACTCATATAAAAATACTTTGGTAAGTGATTGCTTCAAGTGTGTTAATTCAGGACAAACTTTTAAAGATATTTCTTATTCAGAAGTTGTTTCTCTGGCAGGTGTGTTTGTTTTGAAGCTATGGGAAGGTGAAGGGGAAAGGCCTCCCTGCCTCAAGGACTCCTGTTTTGACTGCTGGTCTATACCCCACATGTTTTATGATGATCTGAGCTTGCTATCATTGATACCAAGTGCCCTGCACAGCAGCCTAGTTTCTGATGATTGCCATGTTTTCCTTTTTCCAGTTATTCAGCTAAATTCAATTGGTTGGTCACAAATACCAGAATCATTGGTGCTGCTGTCCTTGTTGGCAGAGTCATCCTCCATAGGACAGTAAAGATTGTTTCTGCTGACTTTCCTCAGAGCAAAAAATCGTGTTTTGTGAGCTGCCATGAGAACAAACCTGTCCTCCAACGACATACTGCTTCAGTTTTAGAGTTTTATTGACCACTACCACCCTATTTTCCCACCTCTTCCTCCCTCTCTTCCACGCAGACACACACACCAGCAAAGAGCCCTCCATTCACCAGCATCCTGAGGACATGCAGTATGAGGGGCTTGGAGCTGGAGAGAAGGCCCTGATGTCTCAACTGGGACACTCTGCTGACTCAGGGCACCGCCCCACCCTCTTCCTTTGGGCTCTTTCTCTTCAGTGTAAAGGTTTTGAGGGTTTTTTGGTTAGTCTTTGTAATTACCCAAGATAGCTCTCTGAATTATTTTCAATGCATGGCATTTTGAATTGAAAGTGAATTTCACTCGGAGATTTATGCAAAATTCAGATTTCACAGTAAATTGAGAGGTCTTGGAAATGTCCCAAATCAACCGAACTTTAGAAGGATCCCAGAAGATACATGTTACTTTTGTTGCAGTCCATTTCAGTTCTTCTTCTGTATCACTGAAGTGAGTTGTATTGAGCTACATGCAGCAAATTCATTCGAGTGAGAGCCCTGGGTGGTTGTATTATCAAACAAAAAAAAAAAATTGGCAGAAACTTGCATTCTTAACATAGCCAAATATTTTGTACCCAAAGTATTGTCCTCCTTCAAAACACTTATGCATAGCATAACAAAATTACAGATTCCAAGACCCTTTGCATTTCAATTTTAATTTAATTTAGAGTTTGCATGCCTGATAGTATTTTTAATACACATTTCTGGAATTTGTGGTTTGAACTTTAGTCTTCTGAAAAATAATAAGTTTTATATAGGCACCATGTGTTTGGATCTAGGTTTATTTTGACTGAAGGAAATGATTTTTCAAGACATTTTCTCTTTAGCATTGCCCTGAAAGCTTGTGTTTTCTGATTCATGTTCTTATACTGGGTGTTCTTTCAGTGTGCCCAATCTTCTGCATGCATGTTTATTATGAGTTGGTTGTCACTAGGAAAGACATTAAGAATCACAGAATCACAGAATGTTCTGAGTTAAAAGGGACCCACAAGGATCATCAAGTCCAAGTCCTGACCCTGCACAGGACCATTCCCGAGAGTCACACCATGTGTCTGAGAGTATCGTCCAAACACTTCTTGCACTCTGTCAGGCTTGGTGCTGTGACTACTTCCCTGGGGAACCTGTTCCAGTGCCCAACCACCCTCTGGTCTTTTTTTAATATCTAACCTTAACAGTGACGCAACTTCATGCCATAAAGAAGTATTTGAGTTCTTTGAATGACCCTTCACTCAAAGTAATTCAGAAGATTTGTGAGATGGAGTGGAGCTGTTTGCTCTGGTGACAGGGATCAGGAGAGGAAGAGCCATGAAAAGGAAAAAAATAGTATACTTTATTACCTGAGAGAGTGCTGTAGCAGAGTGCTTTGTCAACTTTTATCCTCATCATCTTTGTGAGCAGTTTTTTCTTTAACTTTGCGTCAGTGCCTTCAGCGATTATGGCGTGAAATGCTTTAGTATTTTATTAAGTAATAGTTCTATTTGCCCTGATTTGTAACTAAATATTTAGGTCTTACACTCCGCATGGTATTTGTAGTAAAAATGGACTTTTTTTCATTTGAGGTTGACAATATGTTGAGTGCAGATAGTAAGAAGTGAGAAGACATGTGGGAAAGGACATAAAGAAAGTCTTTGTAAGCTCTGGTGTATTCATTTAGTTGATCTGTTGGTGTAAATGCAAAACTGCTCAGTATTGCACTAGTTGCAGGACATCCTGCAATTGTAGTATATATGCTATCTGTGCCATCAGCTCAATGAGGAAGTGGATGCAAATGAGAGAATAAACATCCATCACACAAATACTCAGCTCACTAATATGTCTATCTAAGGCTTTTTGTACTGGTTTCAAATAACCAGGAATTCAAGAGCTCCTTGCCTGGGGAGCAGCATTGAACAGGGTGTCCTATGTAATCAAAGTCAGCCAGCCTGGAGAGAGAGTATGCCATCTCTCCGTGCTGGCTTCAAAGGGAAGAGTCTTTGCTGAAGGTTGCCAGGCAGAAAGCCTGACAGACCTGCAGGATGAAAAACTCCCAAAGACTAAATATAGGAAAGCCAAAACAAGGAAAAGAAAGAGAGCTGTACCCTCAGAAGCTGGAGCCAGAAGGATCAAAGGTATCTGCTGTGGTGGTGAAAGGAAAGGAACCGCACTGCACCCAGAGACTGATGACCACTATCATTCTGTTGAATGAATGCTGTTAAAAACCTGTGCTCGTGGAGGGACAGGATATGGACATCTAAAAGGAAATGAAACTGTTCTGTTACTTTTGAGAGCCAAACATTTTGGTGATGTGACAAGAGCAATTTTATGGGCTCTGTTGACATCGCTCCCAGAGTAGAGCAAGGCATTGTCAGGGCAACATGTTTTCTCAAGAAAGAAAGAGTTTTCTAGGAAACAGCAAAGTCATCAAACTTCTAGAAGTGGTTAAGAGGAAACTGATGTAAAGCATCACCTTCACATTTAAAATCAAAATGCAGTTTTATAAAGTCTTAACTGAAGTGGAATGTTTGTGCCATTTTAAAGATAAATGGGGGAAAAATGAAAAAAGTATTTTCTTTGAGGTAAAGTTTCTCTATATTAGTTACGAGGTAGTCTTACAAGTATTGAAAATTCTGAAATGAAACAAGCTAGAAACTGATTTTATACTGTAAAGGACCTGATTTATTTTTGTTGGATCAACTGTAAAGATTATTCGCTGCACTGGTGAAAACACATTGCATAAATTTTTTTCCCTTGCTGACCTCAGCCGGGGATTCTAGCATGTTTAGGCTGGACTCCTTTCTTCTACTGGATAGTAATTTACCCCTCATTCCTTAAAGCCTCATGCATACATGTATCCAAAATATACACGTACCACCCAAGTACTCTCCTCCCACTCTGGGAAAGGGAGGTAAGTAAAGTAGAAAGAAAGGAGAGAGAAGCCCTCAGACTTCATAAGAAACTCCTCTAGGTTTCAGTGGAATCCATGGAGATTTTATTTCCCTGGAAACAGTTAATTAGTTTTAACTGGGCATCATCCCCACTGATTTCCCTCTCAACTGCTATAGAAACCAGCATTCCATGAATATTTCTTTCTGAGCTTCACCTTTGGTCTTCCTCTAGCAGCTCAGGCAGCCAGTCACTGACAGTATATAGATTTGGACCTGGATGGAGCAACTACAAATAATGCTTTCCTTAATTTTACAGGTGAATCGCCCTCACCCTGGGGATCATCCTCTTCTGATCATCTTTATGGTTGGTGGAGTGTCAGTCTCTGAGGTCAAAATGGTGAAGGATTTGGTAGCAACACACAAACCTGGTACCCAGGTAAAAATAGCTCTAAACATACAGTTCTTATCTAAATGAAACATAAGAAAATTCATCAAATCATGTTCTTATAGCACTGGTACCAAACCTTCAGAAAGCCACTGCTGCGTGGACAGAAATGATGTTAGGGTTTTGCTGTGAAACATTTGTAGTCCACAAGTGTTCAGACACCAATGGTCTGGTTTTTTACATGCTATAGGCAGCCACAAAAGTTCAGACTCAGGTTGGAAAGTTCAAAACAGACTAACATTAATTTGAAGGAACTTTCATCATGTCTTAAACGATTAGTTTCTTTGTATTCTTTATAAACAGAAACATTTGCTGTTCTGAAAGGCTACAGGTTCCCTGGCATACTGGCAGGGATACTCCGAAGGAGCCTGGGTACCACCTGACTTATCTGTGGTGATCCTGCAGGCAAGCCACTTAGCATTGCTGAGGAGCAAAATAAATTAGCCTAGATACAGCTGTACTGTTTCTGTCTCTGGCCAGATGTCTGTGATAGATACCTGACCACTAGACCTTAAATAGCCTGAACTAGGTGATGTGGAGAAAGCCCCCAAGTCTCTGCATCCCTTGAATGTGCTGTTGGACTTCTTGAAGGAGAGTGGCTCTTACAGTGAAGCTTCAATAGCATCCATGTGGCTGGTCTTTGCCTTGTCCACTCTCTGGCAGCAGAACTTGATTACGATAGCTATCATCTGAATGGAGAAGGGAGGGAGAAGAGGAGTAGGATGGATGAGCTCTGGTGGCACCATTAATTCTGGAGGACCGCTCAGGTGTCTGTTGAGTACTGCAGATGAAAAGGGTGATATAAAAACTCCGAAGTGCTGTGTAAGCAGATTCAGCATAAACGTAACTCTAGTTTCCAGAGTGGCTTGTGAACATCTTATTTTCAATTCCTATGGAATGTAGTTTTGATTAGAGAGAAAACAGTTGCAAAATGGAGCCAACTAAAGGCAGAACAGCCCCTCAGTTTGACATGCGTTTTCCATGTTTTGGTTATCTTTGTAAACCAGTCTCAAGCAGTATTTTGTAAGATGGAGTACCATTTTTAGCCATGTTTTTTTGATCTGATAACACATTTCTCCCCTATTAGCCTACTGCTAATCTCCTCAAAACAGTGAATTAAATTCTTTTCCCTCTTGAAGGCTAATTGAGTTGTGACACACTGATGGGCAAGTTAATCCACGCACAAAATGTATTAAGACACCCTGGAAGATAAACAGAGGGTTAACATCTGAGTTGGTTGAGAACTATGCGGGGGATTTTCAACTG
The DNA here is from genome assembly GCF_003984885.1 of Neopelma chrysocephalum. Lineage (NCBI taxonomy): Eukaryota > Metazoa > Chordata > Aves > Passeriformes > Pipridae > Neopelma > Neopelma chrysocephalum. The sequence continues at coordinate 2,354,645 of NW_020897700.1, read as the reverse complement.
GCTTTCTGAAGGAACTTAAGGCTTGACAGTGGTGACATTGGATCTGGTGTTGCTTTGCTTTGGCTTAACCCTGGCAGCAGGTCACCCTCTGAGGCAGATTCCTAAAGCATTTTAAGCTTTTACTGCGTCTTGCCCTTTGTGCAAATGTGCTGTGTTAGAGGTGAAAGGACTTTGGGGGAGAGGTGGGAGGAGGAAGAGAAAGAAGAAAAGAAGCAGTTGTGCAAGTCTTTCACATAAAAAAGGTTTGTAAGTTTGTTGGATTTACCTGGATTTCTGCACTATAGCTGTGAATATGCACCACCTGTTTAGGATTATTCTCTTTTCAAGAAGCCTGGCATTTATCTAACTTGAGCCAGGGTTTAACAGAGCTTTTTTGTGTTGTTCGGGCAATCGGGTTCAGGCATCAGAGGAGCGCTGGCCTTCCAAGTCCCTTCCAGTCAAACAAAGAACTAACATTTGTACTCATATTGGCTCTTGGAAAAATGGGGAAATGTCTGAGTGCAAAAACTGAGGAAAGTAACTGAATGAAAACTGACAGGGTGCACTGATTATTTCAGCGATTGTTTGGAATTGAGGCAAATGACATCTAAATGTGGAAAAGGACACATATTTCCATCCACAGAACTGCTTTGCATCTGAATATGAATGACTATTTTATTTATCATGGAGAAGCACAAAGGAATACAGTGTTTCCTATGCATTGTTTGGTTTTGGATGGTGGTAAATAGCTCCCCATATCTAGTGAGAAGTACCTTACTTTCAAAGGAAGAAATTACTTCTCTTTCTCTGCTTTAATCAGGAGAATAATAAAGAGCATGAGAGGAAGTTTCACTCTCTCTTCTCCCAACATGCACAACCATCTGTATGGTTGTGGCTGAGGCAGGCAGACAGATAAACCCCTCCAGATGCAGCAGCAGATGTTAGCTGCATCCTTCCCTGCCCTCTGCTGGGGGTAAACTGTTAGAGCTCAGTGGGTCAGGATGGGAGCTCCTGGCTCTTCCACCTTGGCTGCCACCAGGAGGGGTAGCCCTTCAGGTGAAGGATGAAAGACAGGCACGCTATACAGAACAAGGAGGTCTGCAAAGGACTGTCCTGAAGAGAGCTACCTGGAGAAGAGGTGGACATTAGTTATCTGGGCTATCTCTTCTCTTTAAAAATGAAAGAACAAACATTCACCATTTATCCTCCTTGATTAACCCTCAGAGATACTGGGAGGAAAGGAGGAAAGTCCTGCTGTATTTGGCAGCATCCTTTCTGAGGTTTTAAAGTTACAGATCTCTTTTTTCTCTCTGGGCTTGCTTTTAGTTGCACCAATCCCCTCAGGGTTCAGTGGTAGGACTCCAAGAAGAAATTGCTTTTATCTGTCAGTGGCTATTGGTGATGTTTGGCTTGTACACTCAAAAAACTTTGGTAACGTGTCACTTCATGCTTTTCAGAGTTAAGCTGCATGATAACAAGATGAGCACATACTGTGCTATAGTCTGATTCTCATGTAATTTAAGACAGTGTCAGCCTTTGGCATCTGCAAGTTACAGAGAGTTTTTCAGGCTTAGGAAGGAAGAGATAATCAGTGTCAGTTTGCTGCAGATTGTGTGGGAGGACAAGGGAAGAGGAGAAGTGAGGGGAAGACTATCACCAGTACAGAAGGGATCCTTTCAGTATCTGAAGTGAAAAGATGAAAGAAATAACAATAAAAAAAGTTGAAATGCAGCGTTACCACACACTTAAACCATGTGATGGACAGCACAAGTGCTTTGAAAACTACTACATTACACGGACACACAGACATACTCCATTGTTGATGTTTGTGCTTCCTGTCCTTGGATTTGCACTGAAGAAGCAAATTCATTTTCAAGTAAGCCCCCACATCCCTGCCTGCAGTCCTGACCCTATGGACTGTAAGAGCAGTGTCCTATGACTTCGACCCTGGGTTAGGTCCACACAGCAAGAGTGTATGCACTCGCTCCATAGCGATAGCTTTGCCCTGCAGAGAAGCCTTCACACTAGATAATTGTATACTAGTTTTCACTTAAGAAAAACAGATACCTGCATCTAGCAGGTTGCGTATCATGGTTGTACTGAGCAATGGCTTCTTTCATCAGACCCGTCTGATATTAAAAACTGTAAGAAACAAAAGCAATAGCATCTGACAATGCTTAGGGTTGAGCCTGATATGCAGAACATCATGTGTCTGGTCTGAAGAGACATTTCTGAGCAGGGACTGTGGCTCCCTGCAGCAGGCCAGCGGCATTTCTGTGGTGCTCATCTTACCTTCAACTGAGAAAGAACAGGTATCACTCAGATCTGTGCTAAAGGAGAGGAAACCAGTGTTTCCTCAGCTGGTACCTCACAGCAAATGCAATGGCAGTCACAACAAATCACCGGGTAAGACGTAGGTAGAAATGTGTCAAAGCCCACATTCATTAAGAATACAATGCTACCAGTCATTATGCTCCTTAAAGTGATTTAACTACAGTTATTAGAGAGCAGACAGTTTCACTGGACAAGTTGTATTGCCCTGTCAGTTAACACCAGAAACACACAGCCTGTCTAGAGCTGGGTGAAGCAAACAGTTCATATCCATGGCTCATTAGCACTGTCTCAGTCCCCTTCAGTCTGACTTGTTTCTTGTTCCCCTTCTTTCAGGTAATCGTGCTCTCCTCTGCACTCCTGACACCACATAGTGCTGTTGAGTTGTTGTTTGCCCCAGTCCATCTCCAGCCTGACACTGATATCTGACAGGGGAGGATCTGTGGAGAATATGAGTGAGTGCCTCACCCGGAAACATCAAATTGCCGGTCTGTCATTCTTCTCAGTAGCCCTCCAAAAACTGACGTGTCACCTGCTGCAGTTACAGCTCCAGGTAAAGCAGCTGAGTATCTGGCTGAAAGGGAACATGTCCAGCTTATGGGCAGCTCTTCAAAATGGTCCAGTTGTCCAGCAACAAGTCCCCCGTCCTTAACAATAGCACTGTGCAGTTTGAATTGCTCCCAGCCCCATTCGGTGTAGTGAGGGTGATTGTAATAATTCCCTAGAAAAGGAGCAGCTGAGGACCAGGTGATGCCGAATTTTCCCTCCCCAACAAGCAGTACTTTTTTCTCTGAGAATTCCTGATGGTTTTGTTGGGGTTGTGTTTGGTGAGAAATGTTGCTGAGGGAGTGAAAGGCTAGCAAAATCCACCCTTTGTCATGCTACCTTGCAAAATATGTGTGCCTTATACAATGTGAACAGCCTCTGCTCTTACTTCGTCCCTCACTGCAGAGAGATCATGGAGCACAGCCCTGATTTAGCTGGCACAGCAGTTCCCAGTCCAGTGATGCTCTCCTGGCAGGACTGGTAGAGGCAAGGAAGTGGAGAATCAGACTCAAGGGCTAGGTTACATGGCTGCTTCTCTCTCAGCTTTCTGTTTCCTGCTCTAGTTTCTCCACCCACAGTCCCAGGAGAAAAGACTGTTTCTGACAGCACACATATCTAGATTTACACAGGAGGGCATATGGGCTGTGTTGGTTTGATGATAACCCTGGAAGAATCCTCCCCTCACATGGATTTGAATAAAAGAGGAAAAAAAAATGGCATGGTCACATTTTCAAGAGGCCACAGCACAGATCCATTCTTGAACTAGATTTATGAACAGCATGATTAGAGTACTGCTTTTATTTTATGATCACAGAAGAGCTGCAGTCAAATTCAGTTATGTAATTTTTCTTTATGAAACTTTGCTACAATCTGTTATAAAAAAGCAGCAGCCAATAGAAATTGTAGTTACATATAGCAAACTATGAGATTTCCGAATTGCAGCATAAAATGGTGGAGCTCTAAAGCTGCATCCTCTTTCTTCATTTAAGGAATGCTACGACTACAGCTTACGATGAGATGAGAATGTGAAATTATAAGTGTCATTCACTCTATCATAGCATTCTTTATTATGCCAAAGAGTAGTTTAAATGGGAAGTAGTTTTCTACATTTTGTTCACTAGCTAGCATTAGTTCTCCTAAATGTTTATAATGGTCTTCAGAAAAGGGTGCATTTTGGTTTAAGTTCACTTTTGAGTGGCTGGAAGGAAACAATGGACCAATTATAAAGCATGTACAATGTCGCCTCTATGGAAGAGAAATTTATAAGAATGACTATAGAATGGAACTTTGTGCTATAAAAAATGAGAAATGTTATGTGATTGCAATATTAAAATTGCAAGGAATAGTTTGAACAGAGCAACTGGAAAGCAAATAGCCAGTCTCTTGGTTTCTTTTCTCTCATTCTGTACTGTTTAATCTTAGAATATGGTTGTTTTGCAAATTCTGTAATCAATAAAGTAATGCTCTTACAGTGCCAAACCTGATCCATCTTCTCCTTTTCTCCTAGTATGCAGAGCTACACATGCCAGAACTGCATATTCCTGCAACCCCTTTTACTTTTGCATTATTTTATTGCCCCTAGGAATCTAGACCTTCTATCTTGGGAGGTGTCCTAGAACATTTTCCACACTCTGCTCACAGAACGGCTCTGTAGCAGAAAGGCTCGTCTATGTCCAGTGGCCATTGCTGGCCAGAGAGCTCAGGTACTCACACGTCTGAGATGCTACTGCTTTCCTGAGATGATGGAGGCTGCCAGGTGTGGTCTCTGCTCCCTCACCTCTCTTTCCTCAGATGTTCTCAGGTCTCTGACTTGGCCATCTAAAGATGTACTGTATTGAGAAGGCGAGGGGTGAGTCTAAGCAGACACTGGTGATCTTGCACTTCCTGTGGGTCTTTTGCTTCTGACTGAAGCAAAAACTAGTTTTCCAGGCCCACAGACACACTTTGGAGGAATCTTCTAAGCCAGTGGGGCCACAGCCATGGCAATTGATACTAGAACTCAGCCACCATCTCATACTCAAGTACTTCTAGACCAAAACTGCACTGGAGTCTTTCCAGTGGCCCTAGTGTAATGGTAAGCTCTGATTTGTAGGAAATAGCTGTAGCAGCTACACATAGCCTGTGCTCAGGCAATAGGTGAGATGAGAGATCTTCTCCCAGTTTCACATGGGTAGGAACAGCACAGAAGAGATTTGCTTGGGCAAGTGCAGGACTACAGCAAGGAGTATCTAAGTCCTTTGCATGTGACACCAAGCAATACACAAAAGGTAGGAAGAGAAGCCACCCTTGGCAGGTAGGTTTACTACTATATTAATAAGCTAAGCGGAATTTCATGTAAGTTCAGACTGGTAGGGCAAGCTCAGTTTTGTTTGCAACTCCTGTCCTAAGTCACTTTGGCTCGTTGCTCATCATCCAAAAGATTGTCATCAGCAGGACCCTGTCAGAGTTTCCCTGCACCAGTTATTACAGCTGTGTGTTAACCAGGTGAGCCTGTACAGCTGTCAGCCTCAGCCCAGCAGAAACATGCTCCTCAGGAAGGCTCTCAGTAAAGCTACTTTAAACATGAGGTAGTTGAAGACTTGCAATTTGATTAAGTTCTTCGTTGTGATATAGCTCAACACATTTATTTTTTTTAAAGAGAAAGGGGCAGTCACTTAGAATTTGTGTTCTTCCCAATTTTGACCTACCTCACACCATTCCTTTCCCAGTTGAGAAATACTGAAGTATTTTTGACAAGGGGAAATGAAGAATCCCATTTTCATTTGAAAGGTCTCTGCCTTATTCAGTTCCTCTCCTAAAAGAATTTCTTAAAAAGGAAGTTGTAAAGCAGTTGTGAGAGCTACCCCCCCTGTGGTTTAAGCTAATAAAGGAACAGTATAGGCAGGAAAGGCCACCTTACTGTTTCTGCAATATATGTTAACTACCTTGAGAAAGCTATTGCTTTATCTCAACATTTCTCTGGTTGTCACCCATTGTTTCCCCACCCACAAACAACACAGGAGGAAATATGCAATTCAAAAATTTAATGTTGAACAAGGCAGTAAGAATGAAAAGTCCACTCCCTAGGAGGAGTAACTGTACACAATAAATAAGTTACAGTTTAAGCAAAAGCACAACTGGCTTTTTAAAGTGCATGTGTATAAGGCCCTTAGGCTGTGAACTTCATTGACTCAGTATTTTTTAAAAAATTCTTTATATAAATCTGCCATGTGTTTAAAAATGAAGAAGGTCTGGCTCCGCTCAGAACAAGCCCCCAGCTTCATTGGCTGGAGCCAGCCATGCTTCACACCTTTTCTGCCTACTGCACACAGGAGAGAGAGAGAGAGATGTCTTAGAATGGCATCTGTAATAGACTATCACTCCAACTCCACACTCATTCCTTGGAAGCTCCCCGCTGGACCATTTAGTCTGGAGAGTACTTTTTCCAGACCATAAAAAAGTTGTTTGTAATTAAATATGCTTACATCCTGCAGACAATAGTTTTGCATACAAAGAATCTGGTCAAGTTTTCTGCAATAACATGGCTAGTAAAAAAAATAAAGGACCATTGTTTACAGTCTTGATGCTCAGTCCTGTGCACTTACTTTACACTTATTTTTTACACAACAATTTCATGTTTGCTTATTTGTTTTGAAATACAGGGAAAAAAACCAGTTCTACCACGCAATAAAATTAAACACATACATCATGCTGTGTCCTTAACTCATGTGAGAACAAGACTTAAGTGGTTACTTCTGAACAGTGACCTGAGGTTCAGGGCGTTTCCCCGCTCAAGTACAAGTTGAGTTACAGCTAAAAGGTTGTTTCTGCACAAATGAAAACCAAATCTGTCCAAGTGGGGTAAAGACAAACAGTTTCATTTACTGAAAAGTTCATTTTCCCAATGAAAATACCTGTTCTGCAAGTCACATCCTAGAACTATTTTTCAAGTGTTTTTGTGTTTTGGTTTTTTTTCCTTTTCCAATCTGACATTGTTCCTTTTTTAAGGAACTCCCTAGAGACTTCTACAGCCATGTAAAAGGCTACTCAAACTATCCTCCTTCTTTCACATGCCTTGGACTCTAGATGTGCCAGTGTTAAATACCCCAGGTTTCAATCTCAGGCAAAATGTCAGGTAGGCCAAAGGCACCGCTGTCAAACAGAAGTGACAGTCCTCACTTTGGCAGACAAAGCTTGCTTAAACCTTCTCTTCAGATCCTGCATGTTGGGTGATTTTGGCCGTGGAATAAGAGAGGTTCTCCTCCTCTCAGGGGTGCTGGTTATTTGCTGTTTACTGACTTCTTTACAGAGGAGATGGAAGGCATTGAAGACATTGTTATAGTTTTCACTGACAGATACTTCATAGAAAGTACAGCCCAGCATATTGGCCAGCTGAAGTCCCTGCTGAGGCTCCACCTCTTTGATATGCAAGAGATCAGCTTTGTTTGCAACGATGACAATGGGGACCGTGTTCCCTGGATGCAGCTGTCGAACATGATGGTAAAGGTGACTGAGTAGCTCAAAGCTCTTGTAGTCTGTGATGGAGAAGACAATCACTAGGGCATCTGCCCAGCGAATGCATCTGTTCAGCTGCTCATTACAATCTAGACTGTGTTCGTGGATCTGAAAAATGAATGGTCTCAAGTTAGATAGCTGCAGTCATAAAAGATTAAAGGAACCTGTCTTCAGGAGTCTGTGAGGCCAAATAGCATTTTACAGGTTCAGACAGCTATATTTGCATTTCACATTGTAAGTATGAACTTAATCTGAGCATAGCGAATAAATGCAGATGTTGATTCAGCTGCAAAAAGCTGGAATTTAACACTGGAGTTTGCTATACTCAAATGGAAAATTGACCTGAGTAGTTCTGCATGCAGAGAAAGACTTTGTAGTTCCACAGAATGGGAAATTAACTGGCTAGACAGTAAGTCTGGGGAAGCAAAGATATGAGCTGGAAGCATTTAGACCTGGAGTGTTGCCCAGTTCAAAAAGGCAACAATCCAGCATTACTCAGGTCTATATATTCAAAACTTTAACTTGTGACACACTAATGAGCACAGCCACAATGTAGCAGACTTTGCTTTCTGTCATACACATTTATGAAGCTTGTTGGGCAGTGGTCATAGCATTTTTTTCCACATGTACCTTATTTGCACAAAATTGTTTCTGGGTTTGTGCCTAATGTTCCCAATATACAGGAACAGACACTTCAGTAATTCAGCCACTCAAAAGTAATGGGCCTCCAATGAACAAATGATTCATCGAAACAGTGAGTTGTTTTCTTTTACTACCAGCACACTGCAGGCACCCAACACAGCTGGCTTGACTGGTTAAAACACTAGTTACCATCTCTCCCACGCAGAACACCAAACTCTGAAATGGACACCAAAATATTTCTAGAAAAACCAGAACAAGATGCTGCACAGAAGGACACAAGCACACAAACACTTAGAGCTGCTCTGGTAAACTGCATGGTTGCATCTAGCTCACCTGAACTCCTGGAGTATCTTGCACTTGGATGGCCAACATCTCTCCATCTATCTGGATGTGCCTGCTGTAGAGATTACCTGACAAGAACACCAACAGGTTCACAAATACAGCCACCACTCTGCAGACAAATGTTGCTTCTGCTGCCCATTAGTTGTGTAGAGAAACTTGTATTGCCACTCATGAGGCACAAAACTAGCGTTAAAAGCTTTCTGTGTGTTAACAATGTTTCTGATGTTACTAGAAGCCTGGGATTAAATCTTGCATTGATTTGTTTTGAAGCTTGGTATTTAATAGTGTGCAACTTGGAACTTAATCACTTCTTAAGGACTATTTTAGCTTGGATGATAAAGGTTAGAGTGCAAAATAACCAGCTTTTATTATAGATAAGAGCAGTTTGCTTGTCATTTTGTATTCACACACTTTACTGAAGCTCTCTGCTGGTTGGCCTGTAAGATTTGCTGTGTTCGTTTGTTTGTTTTTCATTTGTTAGGCTTTTTCAAGTAATTTCCTCAAGAGAATGCTACACATTTTACATCGGCATTAGTTTAGACTCCCCACTGTACTCACTGAAGTACATAACATCACCTCTCCATTTTCCCCTTTAAGCTGGCCTTGCCTAGCCCGCGTAGATCCTGGCACTCAGTTTGCAAAGAACAGCACAACAGTAGGTTTACAGAATGTTTTCTTGTTTCAGCTAAAAGACTCCTTCAAAAAGGGGCACTTTCGCCACATAAAGCGAATTCTGTCAGAGACCAGGGCTGCAGTACAACCCATCTCTAGGGGCTGCTGCGGTCACAAATCGCGTGTGGCTATGCCTGGCGTGCCCCTTTCGGAGGGCGGCGAGAGCAGACCGGGGAGGGGAACAGCTACCAGCGAGGACACCCCGCGGCGGCTCGAACCGAAGGCGGCACCTGCCGGGTGCCCCCCCAGCCCCGGGGGACAGTTCGCTCTTCCTTTCCCACCTGTGACGCGGCTCTGTGCCGGGCTTTGTGCCCTCACTCCCAGGGCGCGCACCCCGCGTCGTCCAGCTCGGGCACCCCCGGCGGAGGCCCCGGCCGACGGCGAAGCGGCCGGGCCCCGCTCCTCCCTCCCCTCCCCTCGCAGTAACCCCCTCCCCCGATCCCCATCCCGACGGGAACAAAGCCGCGCCGCCGCTCGCCTACCTGCGTTCCGCTCGTAGTCGCCAATGAACCGCCGGGTGAGGAACCGCACCACGAGCGCTGCGGGCAGGCACAGACAGCACCGTTACAGCCGCGATCCGCCGGCCCCGCCGCCCCCCGCACCCGCCTTGCCCGCTCCGCTGCCCCCCTCCTCACCTGTCTTGCCCACGCCGCTGCCCCCCACCACCGCGATCTTGACGAGGCGGGGCCGGGCGGTGGCGGGGCCGTCCCCGCCGGGCGCGCACTCGGCGATGGTGCACATGCTCTGCGTCAGTCGCATCCCCGCTCTGCAACCCGCGATCCGCACCCGCCGCCGCCGCTCCCCCGGACCTTTTCTCGCCCCCGCGTCCCGCCCCGGCCCGCGGCGGCCACTCAGCGCGACCGAACCCCCCCGAGCCCCGCCCCGAGTCCCGCCCCGCCGGGCAGCGGGGAGGGGGGAGCGGCTGCGGGGAGCGGGGGATGAGGCCCCCGGGCCTCTCAGCGAGTGGTGGAGTCTGTCAGAAACCAGGAGCTTGTGTCTGTGTGTGACCTCCCCACTTTTGTGGAGTCAAACACCTGCAGCACCGAAAGTTTCCGAAAATCTCACCGCCGGGGTCGTCTGCCAAAATCCTTCCAGGCTGACTGAAAATCGCGCGGAGTGTGTAAAAGCTCAGTCACCTGTCTGGTTCCCAGCCTGGCGGGGTACCTCGGTCCTGTGAGTGTCGGTCTGTGTGTACCTGCCATACCACACCTCCCTCCATCGGCCTCCGGATGCCTTGCCTTCTTGCCTTGCCTTGCCTTCCCTGGCGTTTTGAAATAACCACACAGAGTGGGAGCCGACTGAAACCAGAGCGGCTGCAACTGTGAAGGAAAGAGTTGAAACCAAGGGATGAGGCTGAGGAAGGTCTGTGTCCTTTGAGCTTGGTAGTAAGACACAGAACAGAGTTGGGGGGAGGAATCGAGGAAATCATGGTGTGGCAATGGTTAAAGAAACAGAAAATAATGACAAGGGAGGAGAATTATAAATGAAAGGCAAGTGGGAAACGGAGGACTGTACCAGCCGAGGCACATGGAACAGTCCATGTAAAGCACTTGAAACAGTTGCTGGCATAAGCAGGAGCCTGAGCAGCAAAATGGAGGAATAAAACCTGCCCACATGTCAAGCAAAGTTTGCTAGGAGAGAGGTAGCAGAGGAGGATAAAATCGCTCTCCCGCGTTCAGGAAAGAGACCTCATAGTAAAGGCCACTAGATAACACTGAATGCCAATTACAAAAATAAAAATAAATAAATAAACAAATAAATTTTAAAAAGCAATAGACCCAGAGTGTTTGGCTCAAAACCACAGCAGGGAAAAATGTTAAAAGAGAGTCAGGGGTAGAACTGGGTAACATTGACCAAAGATGGGCACTATGTCATCAAACACATTTGTGCAGAACTTTCTATAAACACCAAAGCTACGTTTGCACATGGAAAAAAAAGATAATGGGAATATAGTGAAAAAAAATTCTGTTCCTGCAGTAGCTCCTGCATTCCCAGATATGAAGGTGAGAGCAGACTCTGAACAACACCTGGGGCTGAGCCGTGCTGGGTACAACAGAGGAGCAGCTCTCTTTGGCAGCTACCAGACCAACACCAGAGGTGATGGTGGTCTAGCTTTGTGAGTAGTGAGAATATTGAAAGACTAACTACATACTGAGCTCATAGGGGGAAAAAATGTTTCCTAGATGCAGTTTAAAATAAATAGATGGGTAAAACATAATTTTATAAAAAGCTGTTGGAAATCAAAAGGGAGAAGAGTAAGAGATATAATGAGAAAAAAAATCAGCAAGGCTGAAGAACTCAAGGACTTGAATACAAAGGAAATACTGGATTTCTTTATGCCAGAGCAGCAGAAATGACCTGGACATTGTGTCTTGAGCAAAGGGAAAGGGTTTCACAGAAGATTTCCTGGCACGTTGGTAACTAAGGTCACTGAAAATAGAAAACTTAAAGCTAGAAGTGAGGAGGATCGCTCTCATAAGAAAGTTTTGTCTTCGGGATGCAGAAATGCAGAAGATAAATAATGTCAGCTAGAAATAGTTCAACCACAGAAAAAGAAACAGGGCTGTCACGCAGTGAGAAGGGCATACAAATTGAAGGAAGCCTGGCAGTACTGAGAAAACTAATAAGCATTTTGCTTTCAATTTTAATGAAGACGATTATGTGAAAGATGGATGCAGAAGGAAGATCAGTAATGGGAAGAAAGTCATGGGTAATTACTGCAGGGGGGAAAAACAAATGATCTCATCCAGAGTGCAGACAGGCCAAGTGTATGAAGATGAGGGTGCTAGGAGCAGGAAGTTTTACTGTAGTGCTCAAGTCAGTCTGGAAGACTTGCATTAAAGAAAGGAAGGGAAATAATTTACAATAATCTGGATAAATTTTGAAGGAAAGAATAATTAAAGGTGTGGGGATAAATGGGATAAAAATGAAGTATGTGATTAAATGAGATGTTTCTTCAGCAGGAAGAAGTTCTATCTTTTTCTGATAGAACTTTGTTTCCCTTATTCTTCAAGAAAGGCAATGTGGTAGCTGTAATCTATTTGGGATCAAAAATACCTGATGCTGTCCAGACAGCAGTTGAAACAGAAACAACTGTTGAAGCAGAAAAGTGTTTGGATCAGGAGACAATGACAGAGGGGTGTTTTATATGGGAAGTGTCAGACTGAAGGAAAATGCTCTGTGTGATTCATCAATGCTCCTGTCGTCCTTCATATTTTCCTTACAGTGGTGTCATCAAGAACACAAACATGCTAATGAAATGTGCTGTTGACAGAGCCAGGAGGCATCACCAGCTCAAATAAGGGTGGGAATAGTATACTGGAGAAACTGCATGCCTCTTAGAACAATTTTAATGAAAATACAATTAAACTTGACAATACCAATGACATGCAGAGATTAATCACAAAAATTTCTTCCACTGGCTGTAAGATCAGCATTTGGATAAGAGAGACTAGTTAATCATGAGATGAGTAAGAGCTATGTAAAAAAGGGAAATGTAAACCCAGCAATGTCAAATAAGTAATTTCAGAAAAGACCTGAAGTACAGTATGTGATTCTGTTGTTCAGCCAGGAGTAAATCAATGTTTTTGTCATGGTTTAACCACAGTCAGCAACCAAGTACCACACAGCTGCTTGCTACTCCCCACTGCCCGTCTTCGTGGGATGGAGAATCAGAGAAAGTAAAACTCATGGGTTGAGATAAGAACAGTTCAATAATTAAAATAAAATAAAACATACAAAAGTGAGGCTTGGAAAATGGGGGAGCCAGACAAGTTAAAATTAAGGGCCAATGTCAGCTTGAGAATAAGTGGGTATAAACTCAGTTGGAGTAGCAAAACAGCAGAACAGACCACTAAAAAGAGTGACCACTAACCAGTCTAATTTCTCTAGATTTGAGCTGGAGGATTTTATAGAAGGATGATCCCTTCTAGAGGCCTACACAGAATATTCTAACACCATTCCATAAATAAATATTTAGACCTAACATATAGCAATGCATACAGCAAAGTGTCTCCAACACATAAAGGGGTGTGGTAGAAAAGGGGAAATGGGAAAGAGTGATGAAAATAAGACCATGCCTTAATAAACTGCTTTTATAAAGGAGATGATTAATTAGGGACTGGATGAAAGTGCTAAAATAACTGGAGAATGGGATCTTCTTCCTCTGTCTCAAAACACCAAAAGCAAAACAAACAGGCAGACTGAAAGGTGGAACTTCTGGAAAAACTGAGATACAAAATACATTCTTGTGAAACACATTTGAGTCACTGAGTCAATTGTTGTAGGAAGGCATTGGGACAAAAATTAAAATTATCGCTGCACCAAGAAGGAGTGCACATTTATAAATTATGAGGAGATGCATTTTTCAGTACTTTATGCTAGCAAAGAATTCATAAGCAGCAGTAAATCATCTTTTAGAATTTTGCACAGATTTATTAAGTATTATGGACCACAAAGAGCTCTAATGTGGTGTGGACAGGCTTTCTCATCCATCCATCTTTTTAATAAAAAATGTTATGTCATCCTGTCAGTTAGGCAGATGTGACTGCTGTCAGTAACAAGGCCTTAGCCTGCAGGGTCATGGATTGAAGCTGGTGTGAATACACACTTCCACACTTCAGGGACACATTCCTGAAGTACATTTTATGCCACTGTACAGAGGGTATATTTATAAGCAGTTTACATCTGCGATAAAGACACTTCCATCAACAGCCAGGGAATAAACCTTACTTTGTTATCAGTGCTTTGGTAACTCTAATGCATGTCTTTAGAGAAACAAATGCTGTGGACACGGTGTTCAGAAAAACAGGCAAAGTCTGCTCATTCCTGATAAGTATTTACTTTCCAAAGCACTGTGAGTTCCGTCTTTGGCTTTATAAGAGTAAATACAAGAAAGCTCCATTTTTATGGCACAGCACATGTATCCCACAGTCCCAACATATAACGCCAAGTGGACCAACCCCTGTGAAAAGCCCAAGAAGACTGGAGCTTACCCCTGCTCTCACACAGCCTTGCATTGCCTTCCAAGAGCAAAATAAATAAGGGAGGGAGCAGAGATATTAAAAGAAACTACATAAACAGGAAAACAACTTCTCTCTGTACTGCAAGAGATCTCCTGACCAGCAAAGGCCAAGCTTAGGCCAAGCTTACCAAGCAAGATAGGATCTTCATTCCAGGGCAGAGAAAGGGGGGAGAAAAGGAACAACATGCTCCATGCACCCTCGCCTACCCACAGATCCTATGTGGTTTCTATAGCAGCACGATAGCAGACATTTTTTCTCTCCACAAGAAAGCCTGAGTAATGTTCTGCAATTATATTAGTCTGCATTTTAATCAGATTTTATCTTCTTTTAAGCTTGCATTTTTTTCCTGTTTCCTCCTTATGTAATGCTTCCACACTCTAATCCAAGAAGTGAAATGCTCAAGGTTTTCTTTTTCATTGAGGGCTACCCATCTGCTGCCAGTATTTTTTTGTGCTGATTTGTCCCCCCACAGTACAAGCAGTTGTTCTGCACACAGAATGCTGGTTTGATCCGAAAAGTGTCTGTGTGGGGGGAAGCCCCAGTTACGGAATCTCTTGAATTAATAGAAGCTCTAATACTTAATTCAAAAATGTATGGGAGACAGCATAGCAGAATTTTTGTTTTCCATTTTAAGAATGCCTCAGAATCTATATTAAGCCCTCTAAAAACTGTGGCATTAAAATGCCATTACCAGCCTCTTTAAATCTCACCTGATGTTATAACGATCAGTTCATCAGGGGGCTAAAACCTGGGTTGCATTAGGAAAGATCAATGACAAGCATCAAGATGATGCTTACACTGGCAGAGGAGCGCTAGGACTGGTACAACTTCTCTCAGTTGCTAAGCAAATGAAGAGCTTGTTGCATATTCATTCTGCAAGTCTAACCTCTATAGATCCTTTAACTTCGTGGAGTCATCACCCAGAAGTTGCATCCCTGAAAATACAGAGAGGAAAAGCAGCGTTTTGGTTACCACCTCTCCAAATTTCAGCCAGCACATCTGGGCATGCTGCGACTGGCCTTGCAGCTGTGCTGGTGAGAGGCCCTGGGTGCACGTGTCCTGCCATGCTCAGGGGTCCAGCCAGGATGACACAAGCCCTCATTAAACATGGTTTAAGCTGACCTTGTGCTGAAGTGGAAAGATAATGAAATCTTCAAACTTCTAATATAACTTCAAATGAAGGATGTAAATTCAAGTCATGCCTACATACTACAACAGAAAGTTATGATGAGTGAATGTGTAGGTTGCAAAGTCAAATGCAGAAAATATAGGAAATGCCAGAAATAAGATTGCCTGGGCAACCTTAACTCATCCTCCCACAGGCATATGCATTTTATTAGAGCCTTAATTGCATAATGTCCCACAATTATACTGTCTCCTGTCATGCTGGCAGTCTGTCTTCTGTTTGCCCATGGGAACAGGGCACCTGAATATACTGGAAGATCTGGATGTTATTCAGCATTTCTTTTAAATCCTCCATTAATCAGCTCATGGTGTAACACAGAAGGTATTCCCTTCGTATAGAAATTACTAACCCCTTTATAGGCTTGTCATGGTGTATAGAAAAGATACATGAGAAAAGGTCAGACTCCAAGTCAACTAGGCTACCGAAGTTCAGCATGTACATGTCACTCCAACTCCTTTCAGTTTCTACCCCGTCTTGTACCACCTCAGTGCTTTATACACCCAAATATAATGTAATGAATATAATGTAACTACATTGAAGCAAGGACTGCAGCCCTGAAGTTTCTGAGATGAGCAGTTGAACCACAGAAAGAGACCTTCCTTTTCTTTACCTGAGTGGACATCAAATCCCTCAGGATGCTGGAAAAACTTTGATAGAAAGACTGAGAGAACCACACCTCAAACCACATGCTAGACCAATTCTCTGAGCTTGCTTCTGTAAATGTCGCAGACCTGGGGTCAAGGGCTTCTATGACAACATGAATATATAGGAAGGAAGCATGAGAGCAGGGCATGTTAAGCCAGGTATCTGGCAGGGAAAAGTGGTGGGAGGTCTCCAGAAGTACCAGGCACAGTCTTCCCACCCATTCTCCAGCTGCAACTGGTGTGGCAAGGGGCTGGGAGGGCGATCAGGGAGGGGGGGGGGAAATGCCAATTTTACAAGAAACCAGGAGGAAAGATAGTCTTGTTTAGCCGAGCAAATGGTGCCTATGAGGGGCATGATAATTACCTGCTGCCAACTCACATGAGAGGCATCATGAAGGAGAGGAGAGCTCCTTAGAGAAGGGAGCAGCTCATCAGAGGCTTTTCCTTACGAGTGGGTTTTGCAGACTTTAAATGCCTAAAGGAACTAGGCACTCCATTCCTCATACCTTCCAGTAGGAAATGGATCCACATGCCGTTTTACAAATGCAATTGTTGTTAACAATTTGTAACAGTTTAAAAAAAGTCTGCAGCTATAGAGATCTCCATAAGGAATGAGGTGATCCAAACCCTTTTTTCAATATCCAAACTATATAAACAATAAAAAGGTAACAAGGAAAATTGGGAAGCAAATTATTCCCACTTGGGAAACACTACTAGCAAGCTATATATCTATATAGATATGTAGGCTACAAGAAGCTAAGTAATGTGTTCTGCTTCACTGAGTTTCTATATCATAAATTTCTGTATTCTGTTTTGTTTGAAGCTAAAGACCATTGGTGACTTCATGACGGATGTATTTTAAGGCATTTAAATGAGCAAGCATTGCTGTCTATGAGGTAGTATTAACAGTCTTAAAAACATTTTATTCATTAAAGTTTCAGAATCGTCATTAGCATTCACAATTACTATGCAGGCAGATGACTACAGATAGGCAGCCAAAAATTGTCAGAGGAATTGCATTCATTTTTATTAGCAAAAAAAATGAGACTCTGCAGCTACTGCAACACCCAACATTTTAATAGCAATTCATTTTTCAACAGTGCCCTGTTCAGCTGGCTAAACATGCACAAGGATTAAACACAGGAAGCTTAAGAGCAGGCTCTGTCAGCTATGTTTGTTTTCTATAAATGCCTTTGTGATGATGATGAACTGCACCATAACAGAGAAGAATGGTTTAGTGTTATTGTATAGAGGACTCATATAGCATCTGCAGTTTGACAAGAGCACAGGTTTTTGATTTGGATTTTTTTTTCTAAATAAAGCAACTAGTCAGTCCAAAAATAGAAGTAACACTTAGAAGAATGCAGCTCCTAGAGGAATTACAAATTCCAACTGCCGAAAACACAGAGGTTGGTATGCTGGGGCATCTCTGCTGAGAGTATTGTGTGAAAGCTATTAATTCTTCATCTGGAATGTAAATCTATGCCATCCAAATGGGATTTAAGCATTTCAAGGTAGAACTTCAGTTCCTGGCTGGAACTTGATTTAACCGGTTGGGCAATTTCCATGGTCATTTTTATATTTGCTTTCTTGCTCAGAGCCCAGAGTTATTTGCCCTGTGTTACCTGCAGCGCTGTGGTGTGGTATGGTTGGAATGGGTCCCCAGGCGAGGAAGGAAATGGAGCCCTGGTCCCACCAGCTTTTCTCCTCTGTTCACCCCAGCACAGCCTCCCCCACCCGCAGGCTGCAGGGTAATTGCATGGCTGGTGAAGTCGGAGGGGACACTGCTGCTGCAGCACATTCAATTGCACATTTTAAGGTTTAATGCCATATTAATAATGGGAAGAAAGAAAAGCAACAATTACAGAGAGAAGGAAAGCATTTCCATGTGTTTTTTATGCTATGACAGAGCACTTTTGCCGTCTCCCCAAAATATTTAGAAGCTCTGAAAAGAAATAATCTTGTTTGCTCATAATATCCTGGAGGTATGTTTCTGTGGCTGAACTACAACTTACCTTTAACTCAGTCTCACTGATTTCTCAAAACCAAACAAACAGATAAAAAACCCTCAACATTTGAATCCATTAGTCATGCTTTCTTTAGAATGAATCAGAAATCTCCACCAAATGATAAAGAAAAATCCTGACAGAGAACAGCTTATTTTCTAGCTTCTCACTAGAAACTATAGAAGTAAGAGCCTCAGACAGGCTGTGCCTGGGTGCCTCATGCACTGAGGCACTGTAGACCTGGGTGAGTTTTATCCAGCTGTCTAGAAAGTATCTGTCATTCAAACCAGGTTGAACTACAGCCTGAGAGGAAGTTTCTTGTTCACACTGTCCAAAATAAAGCCCATCACTACTAATTCTTGTTGGACACAGCTGAAAATGTGAAAGAAAACCTGAGCTTAAACTAGTTCCTCTGAGAAAGGTTACTCTCCTGGGTGCATGCTGGGGCAGCAAGTTTTGTTGAGAGGAGTAAGTATGAGAACCAGGGAGCAAGCCAGCTGGCTAAAGACAAGGGGACTGTCAGTTTAACATGAGTCTTCCTTAATTTCTGATTTCCAGGGAGTCATACTCTTGCAGGATGACCACAGAAAGGATGCAAATAGAACACAGCAATTGTCCTTTGTCCAGACAGGACAGATGGCTTGGACTGGCAGCAGCCCTGCACATACTAGCAGGTGACTGGGCTCTTCCAAGGCTCTCAGCAGTGGACAAGCCACCATTTAGGAAGTAGGAATGGGCTTGGTTTTGTTGTTACAAAACAAAAATCTCTGGAATATAACCTCAACAACCAAGACAGCCAATGGCTCGTCCTCATTTCAGTATTGCTCCTGCTTAGACCTAACAACAGCTCTATGCTTTTTGCATCAAGGACATTTTCCTGCGCTTGGAGAAGGGTGCAGAGTGATGGCTTCAGGGCAACTTAACTACCAGTGGGCTTCATCTGACCTTAGGAATTCTCTGCTTTCACATATTAACTGGCAAAGGGAGGATCAGAGCTAGAGTCTCCATAAGTGTTAACGTGAAATACTGCACTTTAAATGTAAGATGAAGGGGCTTTAAATGCAAAGTACTACCCTTTGTCCCTTTATTTGAGTATGTAAGAAAATGCCTCATTACATATCACTTTATTACTGATGCAGAATGTATTTTCCTACAGGTTTAGTTCCACTGTTCAAATTAATAAAAGTTTACATTCATTTTCATGGTATGGGAATAGAATTGCTAACTACAAAATGCATTCCCACAGTCTGAAGTTAGGAGAAAAAAGTATATTTAGAAAGTCTGGAAAAATCTATGGTTTTTCACAGTTGCATTTGTAAAACACTGGGTTTTTATATTGAAAAAGAATTCTGACCAAGACTGACTTGTGACTCAAGATATTACTTCATATTGCTGAAAAGAATACTAGGAATCAGCATTAAGCTAGCTGTAAAGCAAGCTGTATGCTTGCTAAGAACATATAGAAAAAACTGTGTAATAAGTCAGGCTTAAGAGCAATCCTAATTAGAATCAGCTACTGGAAAATTAGACAATGTTGAAATTTAATATGTATTGCAGGTTTACTGCATTCTAGACAAAGAATCACTGTATCTGCAAGTCTAACTACAAATAGTAATTCTCCCCAGTAGTTATTGTCAGCATCTTTCCTGAATTCCCATGGGTGTGAAAGTGAATAGGAGGCTTTGCACAAAAATAATTAGGAGAACTAGCTAAATGAGGAATTATTCCAGCCATACAACTTAGCTGTAGATAACAGCTGACTCACTGCTTAGAATCCCACATCTCTCACATCTTGGCATGTGAAAGAGCTGAAACATCACAAACTGATAATAGGATTTCTAGCTGAGAAGTGGAAGTATTTTGCATTAATATTACATATAGCTATGAATAAAACATTAACACATAACTAGAATGTTTTTCATTTGTATTTGAGCAGTAATTGCAGTCTCAGCTATTTCAAAATATGTATTCTTTCAAAATAACAGAAGGCAGTGATACATAAAAGATTCATTCTCTTTTGGTCTGTGAATCAGCTATGAAAGAACTGAAGTTTCAGTTTATTCTTCTGTCCTTTCAGCAGGCAGTACAACTACATTATTACTGATCCAGGAGAGATTGTAATGTTATAATTAAATCTGAAATAAAAACTCCTAAAAAAAAGTCAGTGCTCAGTAAAAATATTCTGGGGGAGGGAAAAAGAACAACTGGCCAAGACTACAATAAAGCAGAATTTTTCAAACTCTGCTCATAGAGTGTATTCTAAACCAACATTTATTGATGAATGTCCCACTTTCTTTGACCAGCAAATTGTTTGCAGAATTGGAAAACTTTGTTCGGAGTCATAATAAGAGATTGCACTTATGGAAAGAAATATTTTTTCAAGAATCTCTGGAAGTTGTATAGCAGCTCATCTATGCCAATTTAGCTTACAATTTTTCCTAACACTAGGACAGACTGTCCTCTAGCTAGCAAAGAAATACGAAACGAGGATATTTTATCTATCATTTCTTTTCATTTTAAATAAAATTCAAAAGCAAATTATGTAGGTCTTGTTTTGTCTTTCAGGCCTCTAGCTCTAGTAGCACTTGAAAAAGTGCCCAACATATTCTCAGGTAAAAAATATTCAAATACAATAGAAGAAGCATCCAACAAGTAAAGAACGGAAAACGAGTTCTGCAAAGGAAGGGAATCACAGCCTGCACGGGCAATGGGGAGAGAGAAAGACACTGCAGACAGGTTGGATATGAATCTTCATGGCAGTACTCTGGAAAGTGAGGGGTCTGGGAAAAATGCATTCACACTGTAATATTTTGCAATCCATAATGCATAGGTTTCTTAAACAGAGCCATACAGACATACTTTTTTCAGGTAGTTGTTTCATTCATTACATCCTTGGTATTCTATCAGTCACCAAGAGTGACAGCAATGATATGCAGCAGCACTTATGGACTGAGAGATGAGCCCTGCTGCCAGCCCCATCACCCAGCTCTGCCAGCACCTATGGACTCCCGCGATCCAAGCAGCAGAAGGAGACACAAACATGATTCATATGCATCAGAAAACAGATTAGCTGTTGCCATGAGCAGAAGAGGTAAGAAACCTTCCTCTTTTGCTCAGTTCAGCCCAGCCGCAGTGCAAGACCAGATTCAAAGCTTGCTGACATCACCAGGGTTCCTGGAGCTCAGTGGCCTTACCTTGGGGTCTCCAGATCTGAGGTGCCCAAAGTTAACTTGAGTGCCACCACTCAGCAGTAGGTACCAAGATGTAAAGGGACGGCCAATACCTTGAGCAGCAGTGATCATGGGTCTGCCTCTGGTCACACCTCAGGATGAAGCATGTCCTGATCCCCTTGCTCCATCACCCACCCAAGCCAAGCCCAACCAAACTCCTATGCCTTTTCTCACCACCACCTTTCTGTACCATACAAAGTCGTATGTCAAGCCCAGCCCTCACGCTTGTCTGCCCACTCCTACCCCATGCCTCAAGTTATCTTCTGGTATCCTGAGCCAAAAGCATGGCTCCCGCATTGGCAGCTTTCCTGCAGGCTTCTGTGCCAGGCCACCCTCATGCCTGAGGGCCTGCTGAGCAAGAAGCCAGAGCTTCCCCCATACTCCACCAGTGCTGATGGAACATACCAGACAGCAGCTGGTTGCCACCCCGGTGGTGGCAAGAGGAAGGCAGAGGCAGCTCCAGTTTTGGGTTCAGGTCTGCTCGTGGTCTTACCAGTGGTATGGGCACTGGCATACAGCAGTGGTGCTGTACTTGAGATGAATGGCCTGGGTCTCAGGTCAGGAAGCCCTGCCTCTCACGACAAGTTAGTCTATTCACTCTCACAAGTGGTATTTTTGGGTGGGATTTTTGTCCCCTCAACATCTGTTCACATATTTTTGCCTGGCTAATTGCCATAAAAAAGAAGTCTGTCATCACATAAGAAACTGCCAGTGGTTTGTAGGTGAAACATGTGGCTTCAAGCATGGCTTTGTCAGGGGATGTAGGAGGAAACATAAGCATATTGGGTGTGCAGAGCTGTTGGAGCTCCCAAGGAGAGGCTGCCAGCACGGGCGAGGAGGATGGATACGGAATAAGTACAATTTACATTTCATCACATATTACTGGAGGACATGTACTTCATGTCTAGAAAATGAAGCTGTTATTACAAGATGAAAATCCATATGCCACAAGGCTTGTTTTTGTCCTTACTGCAAGGCTGTGCTCTTAGGAGCAGAGCTGTTGTGAAACAGTAAGGGACACGCTCTGATTCACCATGCGATCCAGCAAGAGCTTCCAAACCATGGAGCAGTTGTTTTTCTTATAGTCTCCAAATGGCTTTTGTTTGCCTGCCAAATTCAGCTGACATGTCCTGCCTTGCAGCCTTTTGTGAAGAAAGAGCAGACCCAAATGGCACACGATGTAGTCATGTGTAAGGCAAGCTCCTCTGGGCTCAGACATACCTCAGCCCACAGAGAAGGCAAACCGAAGGTAAAGTTATACAGTACCTTTCAAGGAGACAAATGGAAGCAATATGTGCTGTATCAAGTCCTAGCGGGCTGTGATTTTGTGGTGCAGTTGAGAGAGCCAGAGTAAGATTAGTGTGGCTCTGAAAGTAACCCCAAACATGACCACTGATATGAGAACCATATGAGTTCTTGGATCAGCACCATTGCTCTAGGAGGTTTCTTAGGCCTCCTGCTCATGCCTTTCTTCATGCTTGCTTCTTGAAATCCCCAGCATTGAATCAGCTTTAACAAGAGGAAACATGCTGCACACAAAAATAATATTAGGGGGAAAAAGATACATGTAGGTGATTTCCTAATTGCAGAAAAATCAAGATAGCACTTTATTGTTTTCAAGAAAGCCCAGGATGGTTTAAGAAGCTTCTTTCTTATTTCCCTTCTCCTTTCTTCTCCCTTCCCATCCTCCAAGTTTGCTGATAGATATTATGGGGTGTGTGAATTGTGGACAGAGAGTGTGCATTTCTAAAACATGCTCTGCTATTCACTTAGCTATAAAATATGTAGTTAGCCCTCTCCAATGGACCATAAATATTGAAACATTCACCTAGATGTTAGCTGCAATGCTGTATTACTTCCAGTTCTGAATTATATCAAAAGCAAGCTGAATTGCCTGGTTCTCCATTTTCCCCATCTCTGGAAGGAGGCAATAATCTTTGACATCGCCATCAAGTACTCAAAGGTGGGTGGATGAAAAACTCTATCAAGGTGTGATGCATTCTTAGTAAAATAGTGGCTTGCAAAAAAAAAAATGTGCAGGTGCTTTTGAAATGCAGGCACAGCCAGGTTGTGTTGGCAAAGGATGAAAGCCGGGTGAGTTTTCAGGGAGTGAAGTCCCATGATTCCCTAGGAGAGATTAACTTCTATCAATTTTTCAAGGTAGCAGAGCCACCCACCAACTGCTAAATAAAGGCTGAGGCAAAAAGTCTGGAGGCTTTGCTTGCTTTGTTGCCAGTGAGGGTCATCCTCTCCTGGGGGATGGCCAAAGAAGCTTCAGGAGGACCTCGATAGGACATTCTGTGGCCCAACAGAGCTTCACAGGGACTTTGCTATCAGCCAAAGATAGCAGGAAGGATGATGCTTTTATAAAAAGCCAGTCCATTTATTACGTCCAAAGTATCACATGATGATCTCGGTTGTACGAACACTGATGCTATGAAGTTTCTTAGACCCAGCTTTACTAAGACACTTAGGGATAGTGATGTTCGGAGACACAGGTCAATTCTTTGAGTGCAGATCATCAGCTCACTTCTTTCTCTTCAAAGGGCAGAATGATGGAGACTGCCTAGGACTGTCCATGGCAGCCAAGAGGTTGAAGTGCTCATCTCAAAAGCAGAAAACCTATCTTCACTGCTTTTCTCAGCCTGAGGTGATTCAAAGCCATATATTGCTCCCTTGAGGAGTCTCCTCCAGCTTCTGGACTAGATACTTCTATGGAGACAGGGCGTTCTCTGCCTCTTCTCTCAAAGCAGAGTGATAGAACAAGCAAGAAAGTGTCCATCTGTGTCATCCACTATCGTAACATTCAGCTGAAGGAATGAGGTATTGACTTTAGTCTGCTTCCAGAAGAGCTTATAAATTTTCATCCAATCCTTTACAGCACTAAATATTCAGCAGAGAAAAAAAAAAAAGGAAAAACTGTACTTGTTATTTCATGAAATACAGAAGTCTTCATTGGCATTTATTAACTGAATTGTAAGAGTTTAAGAGCTGTATACTTCCATTCCAGCTGTGGGAATAATTAATATGAGCAGACTTCCTCTTGAAATATGAAGGGTTTCTCAAGTAAAAGGTTTCTCCATCAACAATGACTGTTGCTAGAATGCCATGTCCCATATGAGCAGAGGCAAACCAATGATTCATTCATACTTCTAGCTGGAAAGGTAGGGGCTGCTGTCCTGCTGTGAATGTAACCTTCTATCTCTCATTAGAGCACAGATTGGAGGCAAGCCCGAGTCAACCTTTATTATTATAATGAGTTATATGCACTGCAGCAACTGTCCAGACCTCCCTGGGAGCCCTCTTATGCTAGGTGAAAGAAGAGGTAGTCCAAAGACATGACAGCTTCATGGACCAGTCCTGTTCTCTAACTATTACAGTCACAGGTAAGCTCTGCAATCTTCACTGGGGCTCAAAAATTGCAGATTCAGCAACAGAGCAGCCTAACAATAACCACCTTGGGGGAGGAGAGTGAATTGGTTAGGGTCATGAGCAAGCACATGGATTTTGTGGTGTTCATTTTCTCTCCCTGCCCCAGCTCTGCTTTTGAGAACAGTGGGGGATGGAGACTGACAACGATCCAGACCTCTGAAATGCTCAGAAAGGGAGTGACGGTCAAGTTCAACGGCCTCGTAATTGATAAGCAGGGAGCCAGTAGCCAGGATAATGGGGACAGGGAAATGTGCCTCCATGTGCCCTGCACCCCAGGCTTGCTGCTAATGCTGCCCTGTCTGCCAGAAATGTTTAATGCTGCTCTAGCCCATTTTTGTAGGCTGACACTTTGTTATTCAGTATCAGATTTCTTATTAAAAGGACAGATTCAGGTTTTACTCTTGAATCCATTTTCAGGGGACCCAGGCATGTCACTAGACGTTAAACTCACAGGCACCAGAACACTTGTATCCTAAAGTTTGCCTTGTACCTGAAATCTGAGAAATGCCATCTTACAAATAATTGAGTTAAATAAGACAAAAAATACACAGAATAAAAGACATTTGTATTTTTTTCCAAAGACCAGTGCATATTCAACATACTAGAACCCTGCACAAAGGTTAAGTTTTATATCAGGTATTGGACTGAAATAAAAATATTTTTAAAAGCAGTGTTCAGTGGAAAGGAAGATTATACTCAAAAAAACTAAAAGTAAGCTTTTGCAGGGGCAGGCAACAATAAGGTAGCTGATCTTTTAGAATGAACTTTTTGTCCTCTGATACCTACAGCTTAGTATCTTCGGAATACAGAGGCAAAGAAAAGCAGGGAATATTGAAAAGCAATGGAAATAAAAAAAATAGTTGTTGAGTTGGTCCAATGTTGCATATTTTGAAAATATCTTCAGGAACTTAATGCTTAAGCAAAAGCAATAAAACAGGCTAAAAATCCCAACAACCCAACAATGTCTCAAAACCACATAACAGAAATTAAGGTGTTAACTCTGGAAGCTGTTGAGGTTGAACTTGCAGGGCATGAAGTAGCCACAAAACCCTTTGAGATTACCATCTTTAGATTAGAGCCATTTTTGGTAGTAATTCCTACTGTGTTTATAAGTTGGTTAATCACTACTAGACAGCTTGAATGCAAATGAGAACTAGGAGCTGGGGGAACTTGTAAGACAAATTCCTAGCTGACAGGTTTTAAAATGAGCAAGCAGGAAAAGGAGAGAATGAGATCAGACTGCCCAGACCCACTACCCTACTGGCTTGTTGGAATGTGGAGAGGAACAAACACTGGTAGAGATAAGAAATAGTTGTAACTCAGTATTAAAGTGTCTGGTAGCTTCTTTACTAATTTTTATGTAATACTGACATTTTAAAGCATATAAAGAAAGACCTTTTAGAGAAATGTGATCCCATGGCCTCAGAAATTACCCCCCCCGTAAAAGAGAGAGGTAAAATAACAGTAATACTCCAGTTCCAAAATGCTAGGAGGAAAATTACAGGCAATTTCAGTTCCATTGCTATTTTCTTCACTGCTTTGAAAGAATGCAGTAGATTGCCTGCATTAAGCAGGCAGGGTTAGGAAATGGTTCTCTTTTACAGGGTGTTACTGTCTCAAAGGCTTCAATGCCTTTGGAAATGTCCACACAACAAAATAAAGGATGCAATGTAGTGTGGTAATCCTCAACAAGCTTTTATCTTGCTACTACAGATAACAGTAGCATCAAAAACAGAGCAGGTAGAAAGGGTTTTTCACACCAGCATGTGTCTGTAACATCCACATAGACTGCCCCAGGGCAATTTATATTTGGGTTGCACGTTTGTGCTCCAGTCCATGTCTGTCCATCATGTTGTGTAGGCATGTTTTCTGTCTTAAAGGCAGTAGATGCAAATGATAATGATGCCTAATTAAGAAAGCTCTCCCTCACCCACTGAAATCTGAGCAGACTAGAGACCAAACTGACCGCATGCAACATCAAACACTGTCGCAGGCACTCAGTAGAGGGATTATTTTGCATATCCATTTTAACTATAATACCAAGAGTACAGGACCTGTTAGAAAAGATCTGCAGGGATGGAATTTTTCAGAACGCAAAGACCCATCTAGTTCCCTGACTAGTACTCATTACTGGATATTTGGCAGTTTGTGTCTCTATGGGTTTGGAGACAAGAAGACTAGAAATAATCAGTAAAACCATTTGTCTCAAATCCAGCCTAGTAAGTAGTGACCAGAAGGTCTGGTTAACATATTCTGCCTATTGTTTAGCTTATTTTTAAGCAATCATCCTTAAGACTGTTATTTGCAGTTTGGCTGGTGCTGTACAAATAGGGCAAAGTGATAGGGAAGCCTAGAGTAAGAGGAGAAATGAAGTTGATGACACTTATTTGGGTTCACAGACACCTAGGCAGGCTTTGAACAAGAAAGTAAGGCACAAAGAGACACATCAATAGCAGCAGAAGCAGCAGCTTTCTGTGTCCATGCTTTGTCAGTCCAGTGGCTTTCATTTACCTGGCGATTATACAAGATACAACCCACGTTTATCACTATCAACATAACTCACTGTAACACTGAATCATTACACTCCTTGTTCTTTCCCACACCAGTAACAGAGTCATCTGCATGTTAATTCTGTTCAGGAACTGCATGTTTATACATGAGTAGTTAGAACTAGTTGGAAAAAAGTGGGGTTTATTCCACTGAAAAATAAACCACTTCCATTAAAATTCTAACCTTCACTCCGTCTTTCCATTTCTGAGATACAGCTTCTTGAAAGAAAAAGAATAAAACAAAACATGTTGAGGTAAATCTAATCATTGTCTAATTGTTGAGGTAAAACTGATTTCTTTCCACTTCATTTAGCTGAAAACAACCTGATCAGAAAAATATCTGGATCTGCAGGTCAGGCTAGGTATGCATTGACTGGTGTAAGTAAAATTTCCCATCAAGTCGGGGAACATGAGTAAAGAGTCTCACCTTATCCCACTTGTTCCAGCTGTTTGCCATTGCAATGGCATGTTCTGCCTGCAGTCATCTCAGTATAGAAACAAACATACCCAGCTAGCCTAGCTATTAGAAAGGTGCCATCTGAGAACTCAGGGTAGGTTGGTTTATCCACAAGATAAAATGCATGTCTGAGACTGTGACAGACGCACCTTTAAGTCCTGTCACCTTTAAGTCAGTCACTTTACAGGGATGCAACACTTCTATATTAATGGCTTTCTATTGATAACCTCACTGGTGTATGTTTTTTCTAAAGCAGATGATGAAAAAACACACAACCTTTCCAACTGAGGAATAACCTCATCCTTTTCTGTTAAAATAGCAGTAAAAGCGACCCAACAAGGTCACGTAGTCCAACCCCATGACCCCCACGCCAGGCAGGAACAACTAAATTTAAACCATCTATCACAGGAACTGCTTACTATACTTTTCTTGTCTGCTCAAACATTCTTTTTAAACCAACCTTAACCTTTCTCTTTCAATTAAAAGAGGATGGATGATATTGTTCTTGCTCAATAGACTTCCTGCTGTTTCTCACTTTCTATGTGTTGTTTTTGCTGGATATTTTTCAAAGTCAAATGCCCTTCCTAGAAATCTTTGCACCTTGTTGTTGCAGCTTAAACTGCTGTCGGAGTTTGCTATTGACTAATGTGTGTAGACCAGGATTGATGTCATTTTTGTAAGAAAAGCAAATGTTTGCAGGAAAAGAATGGGAATATATATTATTGTGGGCATTGAGATATGCATTATGGAGATGGTATGTTTTCTGTTTCTTGTCTGATAATTTCCTTGATTTCCCGGGACTTATTCTCAGTTTATGTAAATGATTTCAAGTTGGACTGACCCCTATCCATTTATACTAAGCAATAAGCTGGCTCTCAGTTTTGACAGATGGTGTACTCGAGAAACCTTAAATGAGAATTCACAATATTTCTCTGCAGCTCTAGCTGCACTGTACATTATGGTGTTTCCCAAGAAAAATATAAACCTGTGGGAAAACACAGACTTGTTTGCAATACACACTACTGAGAAAACAGCAAAAAAACTCTTTTTTTTTTTTTCAAAAAACAGATTTTACTTGTAAGATGCTATGGTTCAAAAGTATATTTTGGCCAAAATGCTATGCTCTGATGGAACACAGAAAAGCACACATCACAAGAAATTGGCTTTGATAAACAAATGTAGCATTAACACAGTTATTACATAATTATATCTCTGTCATTCTATGCTGCAAAGACTGTAGAGTTGTGGAACATCCTGGAATAGTAAGGAAATGAATACAGAATAGCTATTTTCTCATATTTCAAGTGATGCAGAAAGTGGTAACACTCTATTCATTTTCACTTTGCATTTTTTTTTGTTTTCATGAGCAGGAAAAAGAAGGAAGTCTCCCACCAGTTTTCTCCTCATATGTATTAAACTAATTATACTGATTTAACAAGGGTAACTTTGTTCTCAAAATTTCCAAGTTTCATTCCAACCCCTGCAGCTAATCATGACCACAGTTGCTGATAATGAGTAGTAAATTGTTACAGTCCTCAGAGCCTGATAGGTACATTCCAGTCTGCATCATGTAGCCTTGCTGCTCTATACGTTATTGTTCACAGATGGTAGCTGTCAAACTCTGTCAACTTCATATACACATTTAGAGAGTTACATCCGCATTCCTGAAATTTATGACTGCACAGGCCTCACCTTCTAAGGCCTTTAATTCAATAACATGTCACGTTCCTTCAGTCTCACCCTGCTTTAAAATACTTTCACCCACTTACAGGCCTTCAATTTAGAAAAAAAAAATGGCACCAACCCTACTGAGTTATTACAGTGTAAATATTTTAATAGAATGGGGCCAGGAGGAGAAGCCTATCTGGCTTTAAACAGCCCCATTATTACATTAAGATTGATGATCAGGAGCTAATGGAACATTTGCTTTAAAAGTTTATTTAACTACAGGGAAAGTGGATATAGATATGTGTATGTATTGACTGCCACATCACCGAGTCTTTGGGTAACAGTACATAATATAAAGAGATATTTGCCATGGCTTCATTGTCGAAAGGGTATTATTTAGACTAACTTTGTCTAATATTTAACCCCCCAAGCAAAATAAAAATAGGTAGGAATAATTTCCATTTCATTTTAAAAGTACTTCTTTTTACATTAATAAATATTGCCTCTTGAGGATGGATGTCTGAGGATGCTGTCACTAATAACATGAATGTAAAAGGAGAAATTAATTCCTTTGCCCAGACTGAGGAAATGAAGTGCAAATAAATAAATAGGGCAAGTAAAGTATAACAAATAAATTGAAAGACATTTTTAGTTTTTTCTGCCTAGCAATGGAAATATATAACTAGTAACTCAGAGACCATACTTGCTGAATGTCGCAGGGTATCTTGTCTTGAGGCCTGGTCCGGTGGGGGAAGAAAGACACACAAGACACACAAGACGCACAAGGATGGTGAGACAAAGAGATGTCTGCCTGCTCAGCGCAGCAGGCAGCCTTTTATTGAGCTTACTAAGTTCACACACAACACAAACATATTCCTACAACAACATCCAGGAATCCAAGCACCTGCACATTATCAAACCGTCTTAACCTTGTACTCCCTGCAACCCAAGGCCGTGTCCATGGAAACCATCTAACCAGCTCCACTGCTCCCATGGAACAGGCCTAACTTTTGCAATTCCTCAAACTTCAATTGTGGGGCTACGGCTTCACCCCACAGCTGAATGTACTCTCCTCTTCTTCATGGGGCTCCTCTAGCCAAGTCCTGTTGGCTTAGGAAAGGAAATATAGGAAAACAGCCTTCCCAAGCTTTTGCACTTTCAAATTGGCCTTGTCTCGAATTCCCCCAAGACCATCCTCCAGAAAGGACTCAAGTAGAAGAAGCTACAGTAGTGTAAATTGTAAACTGACAGCATCTCAGGGCTGGACTCAAATCAGCCAAAGTTCTGAGCTGAAGCTGCCCTTGCATTTCCCATCTCTGAGCTACTTAAAAAGACAGCAAGTCTTTAAAACTGAAGAAAGCTGGATTTTATCAGGATGTGCACATGGCAATTATCAGAAATTAAAATAATTGGTTCATAGCTCACCATGTCCCACTGTGTTCTGAAGTAAAGGCTTGGGGTTTTTTTTCGTTTCACCTTATCCATAAGTGAAGAACATCTGAGCATCACCCTGCTGAGACCCGTGTGAGTGACTTGGCAGGAATGCCTGCCCTGTGAACAGCACGCAGTTTCACCACTAAATCAACACTGGCTGTGTTAGAAATTAAGGTAGTCTCATGTTGTGAACAACTGAAACAAGTTTTCCTCCTACATGTTTTTCTGGCTAAAGTAAACCAGTTTGTTCCATGAATAATGCAGTAGGACATATCTGGTCTTGGAGAAACACTTCGATCACACCCTCACACCCTCAGTAAGAGAACTATGAGTAATCTGATAGGGGATATTCTGAAATTCCATTGCAATGCTGGTGTCTCCCTTCCCTCATTAACCTTTTTAAAAGAACCCCAAGACTTTCACCAGTCTCCCTGGTGGGAACTGGTGCCACCATTAAGGGCATGTAGCTTACATGCCATATAACATTTATGGCCATCTCCTCAACTGCTAGTATCACTATGAGCACATTGTTGCAGCAGTGATGTATATGCTAGATGAAAGGTTTGTAGGGCTATAATTTATCCAGAGCTGGATGTTCTGAGACCACAACAGTGGTGACCTTGAGATCATGTCACAGTGGGACTCCTTTATAGGTTCCCCCACGCAAGAGTGCATCCTGCCAAGGTGAAGACACAGCCTGGGTCAGAGGTGGGCTCTTGCAAAATCTTGGGAATAACATTCTGAAAACAGCATGCTCTGTTGTCCTCCTTCACCTTGTGTGAAAGGGTAATAATTAAATCATTGCAAAACACATCAAATAATACTTCAGTACTAACAAGAAACAAGCTAAAAATGTATGGAGATTTAACTCAAGTTGTGATTTTAATTCTCAAAGCAAGTAGGATAGATAAGGATGCCTAGGACCTTAAGCAAAACAAACCCCCTGTCTCCTCCCCCTTCTACCCTCCCCCCCCAAAAAAGGCAAAAAGGCATCCACGCCATTAGCAAACATTAACAAGATGAGGAATGTTTTGACAATCTGTGACTTTCGAGATTGTAGTCTGATTCCCTCGCTACCATAACTGGGTCACTCTATCACAGAGGAGACTCAAGACTCCAAAACAACTCAGACATCATAGTAACAGTGACTGCAAAAGGGGCTGCATTATCACAGGGCTTGAGTCAGGACAACATCTTTACTCAGGAAAGCTCTTTAAGTCACTGTGTGATATGGTCTATTTGCAGTGACACTGCCTCAGTGCTCTGTTGTTTGTCTCTCTGGAGAGCTGAAGCAGAAGAATATTTGAAAGCTTTTCATTAAGAGCTTATCTGCTTTTAAGATATTGGAATGGGAAAAAAGCAATATATAGGGTGCAATCTTATAAAGGCTCTTAGGTATAGGTTTTTGCCATGGCAACACAATGTCTCAGTCTGTCCTGCATATTCTCTAGCACTGTGGGCACAGAAGCAATGAACGTTACATGGCACACAACCTACTAACAGGATCACATCGTCCAAAAGCTGTAAATTCAGTCACCCTGGCCCATTCTGGCCCTAACTCTGTTCTGATTTCTTGATAACTATTTAACTAGAAATATATGGGATATTTGAGAAAAATAACCTCAAGGAATAATCTAGTCTTCCTAGTAATATCTGTCTTGATCATCTAATTGCCTAAATGAAGGGAGCCATAGATACCAATCACCCTTCTAGGTTCTGGTCTATCACCTGTAACATGTGATGAAGATCCATGGTATAACAGGGAGTGTAAAGAGCAGCAACCAGTACAGATAGTGATTCAGTCCCTCTGAACCCTATTGGCCAAATTATTTGTCTCTGTGATTCTACAGGTACCTGTATTTGGGTAAGAAAAGTACTTCTTCTATGATTATGTTTTATTTGAGTAGCTTAGCAAAATGCAGACAGCCTGAGCATCAGAAGTGTGTGCAGAATTCAGCAGAATGTGACTTGGATCATAGCTGATTATTTAAGTGTTATGACAAATAATTTCAATCCATACTCAAAGTGCTAGAAAAAATATGTGACTTTGGAAAGAATGATTATAATTGTTTCCTACATTTAAAAAAGGGGGAAACTATTAATTTGGTCTTATGTATGAGAAGAATTGCAGGTTATAGAGGAAAAACAATCTAACAATGTTAAGATTGCTTGGGTTTAGATTTGAAAACTTTTTCCATTGCAGAATCTGAACCAAATCCAAGTGTTTGAAAGCCACTGAAATTTGCTCTTTTCAAAATACAAACCTAATCCACTCTAACTCTATGCACTGCTTGTTACAAACAAAAAGTCAGCTTTTTTCCTGTTTATATATCAGTTACAGCTTAACTGGGGATTCAGTGGAGCCACTGTACTGGCAACTTGCTGCTGATCTACACTACATTCCTTCAGGTGCTGATTGGAGTGGCCTTATCAGGAAACTTTGTGCAGGTGCAGCAGGGATCGTGCCGGTCTGGCAGCAGGCTAGAGAGCATTCTTCCACTGAAGCATCAGGGCCTAATCACACAGCAGTCATTGGGAACACATACAACAGAGGATTTCTGATCTAAAGTCCACAAATAATAGTAATAAATTTATAATGTCAACAGAAGCAATTTTGCAATACAGGACTTCACCTCACCAAGAGACTTAAATAGGAACATTCCTTCGTTGAGCAAACCTATGTGAAAAATACACAATTGAATCAGTAAACAATGAAACAATTTACAACTGGCTTGTAACTAGTGCTCTAGCTACATGTTTTGAAAAATATATATGGGTCTGTACTACACTGCTTATTTTCCAAGTGTTCTGTACCTTGAGCAGCAGGGTTACAAATTTCCCTGCCTCACCAGGTGGAGAGATGAAAGTGTGTAGCAGGAAGAAGATCTGGCAGGGGCACGAAACTAACATTTTGGAGGGAAAAGAATTTAACCCAATCTGCCATTCACCTTTTCTTCTCTGCTGGAGACTTGCTGGAGAAGATGTGGATGGAGGTGAAGAATCATGTTAAAAGGCCAGGACTGGAGGAGAAAACCAAGAGACAGCTCTGGGAAGGGAGATGCAGATGCACAGGAGGATACTTCACAGCTAAGGAGAAGCTATACAAAGAACTTGTTTCATGTGAGGAGGTGCAGGAAACCTGTTTACTTACAGGGACTAGCAATGGTTTAGATCCGAATTAGAGTAATTATACCAGCAGCAGTTGCCAAAACAGCTCCCTCTTCTAGGTAAGTGTCCTGGTTTCAGCTGAAATAGTGTTCATTTTCTTCTCAGTAGCTGGTACAGGGATGTGTTTTGAATTCAGGATGAGAATAATGTTGATAACACACTGATGTTTTGTTTCTAAGTTCTGTTTACTCTAATACAAGGAGTTTCCAGTTTTCCATGCTCTGTCCGTGAGCAGGTGCACATGAAGCCGGGAGAGAGCGTGGCCAGGACAGATGACCCGAACTGGCCAAAGGGATATTCCACACAAAGGAATGCCATACTCAGCATATAAACTGGAAAGTGAGAAGAAACATGCATTGTTCAATGGTGGGTCCTGCTACTGGAAAACATCCGAGACGGAAGACCCTTATGACAATTTGTGGAAAATGGTGAATGAGAAGGTGAGTCAGTTTGCAGAGGTGAAACCCATTCAGTTGGCTTCAGACATTGCTGAACAAGAAAAATGGCCAACACTTTACCTCTATACTGATTCATGGGTAGTGCCAAATGCCCTTTGAGGGCAGTTGCAGCAATGGAAACAGAATAACTGACAGTGCAGAGGTAAACCCATCTGGGCTACTGCACTGTGGCAAGACATTTCTGCCAGGATAGAGAACGCATGTCATGCAGATAGATGCTCAAGAGTTAGGCCACTGAAGAACATCAGAATAACCAACATGTGGAGCAGTTGCTAAGACTGAATTGGCTCAGGTGGATTTGGACTGGCAACATAAGAGTAAATTGTTTCTAGCTCAGTGGGTCCATGGCAGAGTAGGCCATTGAGAGATGCAACATATAGATGGGTTCATGATTAAGGGGTGCACTTAACCAAGGACACTATCACATAGGTTATCCATGAAACACGCACTGCAATTAAGCAAGACAAGTGGTTATAGTCTCGCTGGTATTGCGGATGATGGTCGAAAGTATGGGGAGACCTGGCAAATCAATTACATCACGCTTTTGCAAACCTGCCAAGGCAAGCACCATGTGCTTACAATGGTGGAACCAACAGCATGTGGCTGGAAACATATCCCGCCTCTGGGAAGACTGAACAACACAACAAATTGTTAAAGACTACACTGAGAGCAATGAGTGGTGGGACCTTCGAACACTGGGATACACATTTAGCAAAGGCCACCTGGTTAGTCAACACTAAGTGTAAAGTAAAATATACACAGGTATTTCCCCAAAAATGCCAAGGCAGTGGAAAGGATTGAAAAAGGTTTATTTCAGAGGCAAGGACACAAAAAACTTACAAAAACCTCACAGTGCTGCAAGGCAGCTCCAGGCCTCAGGGGAAAGGCAAATTCCTATGCTCTTCCAGGGCTTCTCTCTGTCCTTCCCTGCTCTCTCTGGCCTGAGGAGGCCCTGTACGTGTCTGCGAACATTATCTCTCCTGCACACCAGCAGAGAGAGGCTCACTCACTGCCCTCTCTGCAACTTTCTCTGAAATCATAGAATCATAGAATCAACTGGGTTGGAAAAGACCTCCAGGATCATCAAGTCCAACCCTTGATCCAACACCACCGTGGTTACCAGACTATGGCATTAAGTGCCACATCCAGTCGCATCTTAAAAACCTCCGGGGATGGTGAATCCACAACCTCCCTGGGCAGCCCATTCTAATGTCTGATTACTCTCTCTGTAATAAATTTCTTCCTAATATCCAACCTAAACCTCTCCTGACACAGCTTAAGACCGTGCCCTCTTCATACTGCTGGTTGCCTGGGAGAAGAAACTGCCCCCCACCTGGCTACAACCTCCTTACAGGTAGTTGTAGAGAGTGATGAGGTCTCCCCTGAGCCTCCTCTTCTCCGGGCTGAACAACCCCAGCTCCCTCAGTCTCTCCTCATAGGATTTGTGCTCCAGTCCCTTCACCAGCCTCTTCACTGGACCTGCTCCAGCATCTCAGAGTCCTTTCTGAACTGAGGGGCCCAGAACTGGACACAATACTCCAGGTGTGGCCTCACCAGCACTGAGTACAGGGGAAGAATCACTTCCTTGATCCTGCTGGCCACACTGTTCCTGATCCAGGCCAGGATGCCATTGGCCTTCTTGGCCACCTGGGCACACTGCTGGCTCATGTTCAGCTTCCTGTCAATCCAAACTCCCAGGTCCCTTTCTGCCTCGCTGCTCTCCAGCCACTCTGTCCCCAACCTGTAGCGCTGCAGAGGGTTGTTGTGGCCAAAGTGCAGGACCCGGCACTTGGCCTTGTTGAACCTCATCCCGTTGGAATCAGACCATCTCTCCAGCTTGTCTAGGTCCCTCTGCAGAGCCTTCCTGCCTTCCAGCAGATCAATACTCCCCCCCCACTTGGTGTCATCTGCAAATTTGCTGATGGTGGACTCAATCCCCTCATCTAAATCATCAATAAAGATATTAAATGGGACTGGGTCCAACACTGATCCCTGGGGGACACCACTAGTGACCGGCCACCAACTGGATGCAGCACCGTTCACCACCACTCTCTGTGCCCAGCCCTCCAGGCAGTTCCTAACCCAGCACAGAGTGCCCCTGTCCAAGCCGTGGGCTGCCAGCTTTTCCAGGAGAATGCTGGGGGAAACTGTGTCAAAGGCTTTGCTGATGTACAGAGAGACTACATCCACAGTCTTCCGCTCATCCACCAGGCAGGTCACCTGGTCATACAAAGAGATCAGGTTGGTCAGACAGGACCTACCCCTCCTAAACCCGTCCTGGCTGGGTCTGATCCCTTGTCCATCCTGTAGGTGCTGTGTGAATGCACTTAGGATGATCTGCTCCATAACCTTGCCAGGTACTGAGGTCAGGCTGACGGGCCTGTAGTTTCCCAGGTCCTCCTTCTGGCCCTTTTTGTGGATCGGTGTGACATTTGCCAACTTCCAAACATCTGAGACCTCCCCAGTGAGCCAGGACTGTTGGTAAATGATGGAGAGTGGCTTGGTAAGCTCTTCCGCCAGCTACCTCATCACCCTTGGGTGGATCCTGTCTGATTCCATAGACTTGTGGGGATCCGAGTGACTCAGCAGGTTGCTAACTGTTTCCTCCTGGATTATAGGGGGGCTATTCAGCTTCCTGTCTCTGTCTACCAGCTCTGTAGGACAGCTGTCCTGGGGACAGCCTACCTTACTGTTGAAAACTGAGGCAAAGAAGGCATTAAGTACCTCAGCCTTTTCCTCGTCTTTGGTGACTCTGTTCCTCCCCACGTCCAACAAACAATGGAGGTTTTCCTTGCCACTCCTTTTGCTATTGATGTATTTGTAGAAGAACTTCTTGTTATCCCTAACAGAAGTGGCTAGATTGAGTTCAAATTGTGCCTTTGTCTCTCTAATTTTCTTTCTACATGATCTAACTATATTCCTAAATGCAGAAAGGAAAGGGGAAAAAACCATCTACCCTCTTGAGAGAGGCACTTTGCAGGCAGAAAAAGGCTTCCTAAGCAAAAAATGAGTTCTAGCTTCCCCTTACAAATTATTCTGAAAGCGTACCTATCCCTACACTAGGGGATCTGCCAGTCAGGCTGGCCCTGCTGAAACAAAACTTCTATGTACTACAGAAAGGAAGAGTTCCTCCTCGGGGATGGGATGGGCGTCAGTCAGTGAGTGATGAGCAACTGTGCATCGGTTGTTTCTTCTGAGTTTTGGTCCTTTCCCTCTCCATCTCTCTCTCTTCTTTTTGCATTATTATTATTGCAATATTTTTTTACAATGATCCAACTGTTCTTAAATCACAAAGTTTACTGGAGGTGAGTAGAGGTGAATGAGGGGCTGTATTATACTTAGTTGCCATCTGGGGTTAAACTATGACAGTAAGACAAATGAGCCCTGATAATAGGTTTTTGAATTTGATTGCTCTAACAGCAAGAACTTCAGAACATATATGTTTGGCCACCCTGATCTTGATGATGGTATTAATATGAAGATGATTCTATGATAAATTAATTGCTCATTAACAGCTGAATAAAGTAGTCCATATTTACTGTGGGATATATTACGTATTTTCAATAAATATATAAAATAGATCACTTGATTCACAAAAAGGCACATGAGTACAGGAAGATACTTCCTAGAGGTAGTGTGTCCTCCCTAGAGGAGGTGTTCCTACTTCCTCTAGGGAGCACAGGGTCACGAGTTATCTACATATAAGCAAGCAAGGTGAATGTTGTATTGACCTTTGCTCTGTGGTAGAAGGGATTTAGTTTCTCTGCACTGTCCTCCCAAAACAAAAAAAAAAAAGAGTTTACCAGAGTAAACTGGTGTTCATAAAATTCAGCCGCAATTTCTCTGTTAAGTCTAGTGCTGAGTTACAACAGCAGTTGTCCTTTGTGACTCTTGCTTCAGATGAAGGATTGGAATATTTTCCTCCTCTTCATCCCAGTTATTCTGTGCCATCAGACAAGAAAGCTCACACTGTACCAGTTCTGGGAACGAAAGGAATGGTTCTTTTATTCTAGTGCTGACAACCTGATACCATTCACAAGCACTGCCAATTTAAATTAAGAACACTGAAAAGGTACAAGAAGTTTAGGCAGCTTAACTGAATTGGCAGGATTCTTAAAAAGGGCCTCTGGTACCCTGAATTTGTATGCAACTGTAGGAGCTGCTAAACCAGAACAATCGATCACCAGGACCACAAATGCAGACCAGCCATGTTACACTCAGTTAAGAGTTCATTTAGACTTTTGTCCTCCATCTAGGTATTCTAACAGCGAATGCACCCAGGTGTTATTTTAAAAATAGAATCATAATTTGAATATCACCAAGCTAACAAGAGAGTTACCAAAAAGGTCACAAACGTCCTTAAAAATAGCACAAATGGACCTATTTTCTAGTAACAGAAGGTCTTGAAGGTGTGATTTTATGATACTTAAAATGCAGTTATTTTTTCTCTCTACATTTCAGTATCAGCTGAAAATTATCTTAAGTGTTACGGTATGGTGGCAGTAAGTTCACTGCCCTCATGCTGGAACAAGAAGGAGAGGTCAGTGGTGTTCTTTCCATTTTCTTGCTAAATCTTGTAAATGTAGAAAAGAATGAGAGGGTAGGCTAGTACAGTGCTGAACACCAATGGTGAAAGATTACACCCTGATGGTTTTGAAACCTCTTCAAAAATTATTCTGAGAACAAAATATACCTGTATGCTTTTTCTCAGTATGCTGAGAGATTAGATGAGTACAAAACAGTGCATGGGCTGCCTGTCTCAACAAGAAAAGAGTCACCAGGCTCTGACATAAATCTGCAGTAATTCTAAAATGAGATTGATATGGTTATTACTAGCAACTATTTAGGAAATGTCTCAGCTATTGGGTTTTTTGAGTTACAAAATAAAGACAAAGAGGAGAAAGTCAGTAGTTTTTTTCTCCACTCTAGTCTTACCAACTCCACATAACCTCAGTGCTGATTATTAACCTTAGTTGTTTTAACAGTGGATTTGGACCCTACACAACCTCACAGAAAACTTCATGCAACCCTCTGGATAATTTTCTTCCTTGTTCCCTTGCTGTGTGTGAGATTTTCAAAACTGAAAAAGTGAAACCTAGATTTCAAAAAGTAATTTCATAATAATTTAGAGTAATTTGGGGTTTCCATCCACACACACTTTGTTGATAATACAATGCAGTGGTTTTGTTTTTCAGTAGTATGGTCCAGCATTTTGTCACTCGTTTTGTTTTGGTTTTCATTCTTTCAGGCCAACCCATGATTTAAGTGTTGAAATTGAACAAGGCAAAGTCTCTGCATTATACAAAATACCCTAGATTTAATACACCAACACTTCCTTCACAAGACAAAAAGCCTTTCTGTTACAATTCATTCGGTTTCAGAAGTCTGTATGTAAAACTTCACTAGAATTTTATAATTTCTGGGGCTTAAGAAAGCTTCTTTCATGTTGCTGTGGATAAGAGAAACCTGCTATAAGCTATGACTGTGGAAAAAGCATCTCTGTTGCCATGTACAGAGAACCTAACAGTGAAGATGCCCTGAATAAATGGGTCACAAGTACTTCTTTAAACAAAACGACACGTTGTCAGGTAGCCAAGGTGTCTGGCTGTGCTACAGAGGGTATGATGAGATAATGGATAACACAAGAAGGAATTAATTTTCTCAATACTGTAAAATCAGTTATTTATAGAAGTATAATAAGGAGACATATTTGCTCCTATTGCTTTACACACAATTCCAGCTATTTAAAGGTTGCAGAAGATCAAAATTATCATTGTGATAAAATAATTAATACTATACGTCCTGCACTTCTGCTGAATGCCCAACACTATAGAGAACCAGGTCCCTTAGGATATATCCAGATTCCATGGCACAAACTTCCCCACTAAATTAGGTCTAAGCAGATTAATTTGTGTACTGCAAGAAGTCTAAATGCAATTTTATGGTGTTCCTTATAAGTTTATTTAACATGTTCCTCTCTGCTACCACAACAGGGACTCATTCTATGTAAATTACAGTAGATTTTTTTTGCGCTGCACTGATCACATCCCTTTTGGCTCACTTGAAGATTTTCATCTCCAGGGAGACAACAGAAAATTAACTCCTGAGTAAGGGAAGTGTACCTTTCTCTTGTTCTACAAGTGTCTGAGAGCATACTTTCACAGGTATGCAATTATAATGAGGCCCCATCCATTTCCATTATCTCCCCTCCTCACTCCCTAACTCTTTCCTGAAGACATGATGCCCCACAGAAGCTGGGCCTGCTGAGACCCACATTCTTGACTGAGTCCTCTACTTTTTTTTGGGTTACTCTTGGATAGCCATCCGTACTGAGTGCAGATCTCTTCCATATGCATGTTTACATAAGCAAACCTGCTCCAATCAGCTTGGAATCAAAAGCAGAAGGTAAATGAGGTAACCCCTCCTCCAAGCACTGGGTTCAGTAGAGCTATAGCTGAACAAGGAGCCAAGAGTCTCTGATCACAAATGGCTCTGTTTCTAGTTAGGTAAGCACAGAAATAACACAGCCAATACAACAAATTGCTTTTGAAAACTCAAAGATAATTTTGCTGAATTTGCACACTGCTTTTCTAGGAAGCAGAGGTGATTATCCTTGTTTTTTTTGGCTCTATCAGCAACAATTACCTAAACGAATAACTCATTTTCTGAACAAGCTGCCTGCAAACAGTTTTGGGGGGAAAAATTATACAGGACTAAAAAGGTCAAGTGAGCTTTTAGAGCAATATTACTGAGTTGTTATCTAATATACTTAATCATATAGTTTGTGTTTTAGATACTTTAGTAGATTATGATTATGAAAAAAGTGTATTTCAGACTCATAAACTATCAATCTAAAGACAATGATAGCCAATGACTTGTACCGAATATCCCACCTCTTGCTATGTTATAGACCAGAAATGTGAGAGGTGTGTGAAATGTTTCTGGTTTTGCTATAAAAATTATCAAACAAGAAGAAAAATTAATTTAGCTCCAATGCAGACTAGACATACTCAATTTCACGAAATGTCTATATTTTGTTCTCCATTTTGTTCTGTTCTTGCCAAATTTATATCACCTCTAGATAAGTTTTAAACATCAACTAATTCTCATTTTGACTTAGATTTTGTAAGTCATTATGCATCAACACTTCATTGGTGAAAAGACCGCTAAGCTTATGTTGTCACAAACAATATTTAACATCTCTTTAGCAGGGGTTTTGATTTTTTTTTCCCCTTTAGTTAGTGTTTTTAAGGGACTGATGAAATTCATTTCCCATACTAGGAGACATTCATTTAATAGCCTTTATTGAACTACTCCTAATAGCGTTTTTTGAATTGATCCAAATCAGAGCAACCAAACTGAACTCTGAAGGTTTCTGAACAACATATGAAACACAAACCACCTCATCTTCCCTTTCTGTTTTCATTTTTTGGGAACCATTCACACAACCATATCTACACTGTCTTCAGTCCAAGCCAAAAAACTTAAATCAAATTTGCAGAAGTTTTCCAGTTTCAAACTAACATACAAATTACAACAATGTTGTATGTGATGGCCATAAACTCTTTGTCATTCATCTCATGGTGCTTCCTTAAGCTATTATTTTCTAAGTAGATTTGTTTCATAATTTTAACTCTATGCTCTGTCTAGCTTCTAATTACAATTCATTACATGTTGTTTAAATAGGATTTTCTTTTGCCCCAGTAACACTACCACAATGACACTAAAGCTTGCACACGAAAACCTGGGACTGTCCTTGTATTCTAGACTGACTCTTCCATACCATTCTCTGTATGAAACTATGTCTTTTCTAAAAATCTTTATCTAAGTGATTGTTCTGATTTACAGGTTGGTCCTATAGTGTGTTACAGACTATGGGTATGAACTGTCAATAATAACTCTACCTTTAGAGCTGTATTCAATCAAGTAGTTAATTATTACACAGGACTAGCTCAGGTTCTTAAAAGAACTGCCTTGCAAGTAACAAAATTTCCTCAAATCAAGCTTCTGCCTTTTAAAATAGTTCATATTTTTGAGACTACTTATGTTTTCTAATGTATTTGGTGATACTTAGGACATGAACTAAGACTTCTAGAAAGACAGTCTACAACTATGTTTATGGATTCTATATTTCCTTCAGTACCTACAGGGTAACGAATTGTTTTTTCCTCTTGACTTCATGATATAAGTACAGAATCGCATTACAAGGGTTTCTGTGTGGCCAATCCAAATTACCTGGCCGAAGTAAACACACCCTACCACCTGAAGAGATTAAGGAATACCAAAGATTTTTACTTTAGCACCAGCAGAGGGATTTTCAAACTATTCAGCACTGGCCAAATTTTGCTCTATTGACATCAACAGTAAAACTCTTCAGAA
Source organism: Neopelma chrysocephalum (assembly GCF_003984885.1). Classification (NCBI taxonomy): domain Eukaryota; kingdom Metazoa; phylum Chordata; class Aves; order Passeriformes; family Pipridae; genus Neopelma; species Neopelma chrysocephalum. The sequence goes on along the minus strand of NW_020897700.1, from coordinate 2,312,004 downwards.
AGACTGGAAAGAATCCAGTTCTGAATACTTCTGAGAAACCCTACCCTAAAAGTCTTTATTTTTAATTATTGCAAAACATGAATATTATAGAATCCACCATTCTGCCAGAGTGTATCTGAAAGACAGCTGGGAATATAAGCAAAGAAATGATCCATATGATATTCTTACTTAGAGCTTTGAAATCTGACAACTGAAAATAAGTTACTTGGAAAGAAAAACAATTCCTCTCCATCCCCTTTTCAATACAAGAAACATTCAGTTCTGATTTATTTTTCCACAAGAAAATGGCAATAGCATTTTGCACTACTGAATTTTATGTGAGACCCTCACAAGCAGTCCAACTTGTACTCAAATATCAAGGCAATAAAAACATATATAAACTATGTAAAAATCCAACTGAATAAAAACATAGATGTTTAAGTCACAGCCTGTAATTACTTTAAAGACTCTAATTACAAATTGCAAGGCATTTTTTTCTCTCTGTGCTCACACAGAGATAGACAAAATATTGGGAAGATGTTAAATAACCTTTGTAAGGTAGATGCAGTAATAATACAATTATTCTGAAAAAAACCAAAAACTGATGAAATGGAAATAATTCACAATTAAAGTGTAGAAGTCAGAATGGAAGGACAGATCACTTACATGGAAGAACAAAGATTATAATTCACAAAGGAAAAAAGTTAGAACATGAGAAACTGTATGAGTCAAGCTAGAAACTTGTGATACCCTGCTGAAGGAGATCAAAGATGAGTTCAGGTTAACAGCATGAGGATTAGTGAGAAATGGTATAAATAACTTGACTTTATATAACTCTAGACCTAGGCACCTGCTAGCACAACATAGAGCAGGAATGGTGAAGTGAGCTACTGAAATAAGAAAAAGGCAAGAGTGAGGACAGTACCTCAAATAATTTTAGACATTAGGTTAACTTCAGAAAGATAACTAAGGCTCATAGAGAGGAAGGGAGGCCCGAGTCTCTGCTGAAGCAAACAAGCATGTTTTAATTGAATTTTCGTGAAACTGACTGAAGACCTACCCCACATTTGCGTCAGTACTCTTACAGGTCCTAGTGATCTCCAACTAAGTGAGCATACCTTATTTTTGGAAGTTATAAAGTTAGAGTCAAGCAGCCTTTTCAAATTATAATTGATAGTCTTAAGTGAGAGAGAACTGGGAGAGCAGCTCTTCCATCATTCTACGGTTTACATGGAATGACATCTTCACTTAATACAAAAATGCAACAATTTTCTAAAAAAACCCCACAACATTAAACAGTGGTAGTACCCTATCTGTATTTTCTTCCTCATAAAATCAAGTCCTGTCCAAGGATTACGCAGGATCTGTTACTAACCACATAAGAAATGCTGGTTCTGCTTCCGGTTCCTGAAGTGAACAGCAACATAGTAACTCACAGTGTTGTGAAGCAGTTTGAGATACATGGGATATTTAAGAGGGTATGTAACACATTCACTATTTTCCTTTATCTTTTAATTTCATATCTAAACCCTATATTCAAATATGTAGGGAGAGGTCTCATCTGATAACCGAAACTGCATTCAGTTGTTGTAATTCTAGTTATGAAGGAAAACCATCAGTCCCTCTCTAATAGCGTAAATACAAATACTCAGAATGTCAAGGCTTTATGATGAATTCTTGGCATGCTTTCTTTTCCCTAGCAATTTCCAAAGAAGTGAACAAGAAGTTCAAGAAAAGAGTTTATAAAAGTTGTGGACTACACAGTACATAGTGATAAGCTAACTTAATTACAGAAGTATGACAATGGCAGTAATTTTTCTCTTCCTGCTCACCACTAAAATATGCTGCCTGTAGGCATGCAAGAATGAAAAACAGAAATTTTTGTGATTTTTAAATATCAGCTTAATACTCTCTGTAATTGTAAGTATTAATCTGTTACAGAGATAGCTACAAGGCAGAACTAATATTTTTTCATATCTTTAACTTGTGTTTCCTTTGTTTAACTTGTTTAATTTTGTAATTCTTTCAAATCACACTCACATATCCCATAGCATTTATTAAAAGCAGTTGCATCTCCAAATTCTGTCAGTTTAAGAGGGTGGTTTTTTTGTTTAGAATTTCTGAGACACAGTAACAGCAAAGCTTGAATAGTATAATAAATCTATTGAGTGTTCACAAATTAGTTGAAGGGAGGAAGCTCCACAAGAAGTGAAAATCATGGCTCCTGCAGAGGAAGCCTGAGGAGCCTGGAAAGAACATGGCAACCTGAGGAATCTGACATAGAGCTTAATAGGACCTTGTGGTGTTCATTCTGCTTTGACTCACAGTAAGTTGACACACTGAAAGGTCTCAAGTCAAGTTAGGTGAGAGCAGATGAAATACTGTAAATCAAAACAGATACAGCAATAAAACATAAGTTATGAAGAAAAAACAGAGGTACAGCTTCCCAGTAGCAGTAAAAAAAGGTCACCTTGTTACTTATTTGTGTAATTAGCTTCCTTTAGCTAACACGTGGTAAAACAGTGCTGGAGAGGAGCCACAGCAGTTGGAACCATCATTTTACATCTCAGACCAAGAGGGCAGATGGGACCTAGCTCAGATTAGTGAGACTTCTCAGCCTTAATATGACACAGGTGGGAATCAGACCACATTATTATATCTGCAACACTATAAAGAAAAGACCATCTACAGTTAAGGTACCCAAACCTGGGTTGCTCTCCCTACAATGAAATGATATGAAAATGCTGACCTGACAGCAACTTTTTGCATAAGGCCAAGAGTTATTTAAGCCCTGCCATCAATGATACATGAACAAGGAGTTACGAACAACTGAAAGGAATGCGGCTGATATGCCTTCTAATAATTGTACTCATTATGCAATATAAGAAGCAGCTTGAATCTGAGAGGGACTTAATGTCATCTTATAGTTATTGGGGATACTCTTTAATAGTTTTCACATTACTATTATTATAAAAACACATGACGGAGTTAAAACATTTTTATTGCACACATATGAGTTCTATTATTATACCACTTTTCTCTTTCCAGCTTTTCTTGATAGCAGGAGTATGACTAGATGAAAATCCCAGATTTCTTGTGCAGCAGCAAAAGAGGTTTTTTTATTATTATCTTCTGCTTATTTCTTTTTGTCTTTTTTTTTTCTTTTATGACACGCAACAGAGGATGGAGAGGCCATAAGCTATCTCCAAATTGAAACAGCAAGGTCTACAACAGGTTTTTTGAGGAAACATATGGATATGTGGAAAAAAAATCATGGTATGTCACAGCACACCAGCAACTCTAAAAACCTTGTGCCATACTGGACCTGAAATCAGTACCTTGGGTCTGGGTATGTGGAAGAGAACACATTATTTCTGCAAACACTGCATCCATCTGTGTGGTGTACTTGGCTTTATTTCATCCTGTTTACTTTATCAGTAAAGCATGTTGTGCATATTTTATGTTTACACTTCAGAAGAAAAAAACCCTGAAGTGACGAGCTTAATAGGATCCATTACTAAAATCCTGAGAACATTTCAGTTAGCAGCCTTTTTGAGTAGCTTGCAGAGATTTTCTTCCTGCAGAACTGCTACTGATTTTCTTTCACTTTCCAAATTTCATGAGTCTTCACTTAGCAGAAGAAAGTCTGAAAAGCACTCTGAATCATAGGCCACATACCACCTCTGCTTTGGTGTGCAATATACCACTGAGAAGGAAATAAAACGACCTCACTTGCTACCAAACTAAATAAACTAGAGATCTGCATGACCTATTGTCTCCAAATCCAGGCAGTGCTAAAAGCAGAAAGTCCCAGCATTTTCTTCATCCCCTGGTCTTACTAGACCTCTGTCTATTTCCAGTTACTCCTGCTCATGATTTTAATAAAGTCCATGTTCATGGCTAGGCTTCACAAACGAAGATTTGAGAAGGCACTACCCACGCTTGTTGCAAGCGCGTCAGTGGCTAAAAAGGCTGATACGAGATAGACATGTCCGGTTGCAAAAGGCACAGCAGAAAGACTCCCCAGCTGGTACGCTCTGCAAGGCACGATTCTTTCTGCGCTGTCTTTTCTCCTCAAGAGTGATCCTGCGTGCTTTCTCAAAAGCGTCAGCAGCATTATAGATGGTGTGTCTCCAGACCTCCCGATTGGAGGCCAGAGTAGACCAGTTATGTTGATCAATATGGCCAAGGCTGAGATGTTGTTTCAGGGAGTCCTTGTATCTTCTCTTTGGGGCTCCTCTCTTGCGGCAGCCGGTGGCAAGTTCACCATAAAGCAAGATCTTAGGGAGGCGGTGGTCCTTCATCCTGGAGACGTGCCCTGCCCAACGCAGCTGTGTTCTCAGCAACATGGCCTCAATACTTGTGACTGCTGCTTGTTCTAGAACAGATGTATTGGTCCCATAATCTGACCAGTGGACGTTAAGGATTGTACGGAGGCAGCGTTGATGGAAGCATTCTAGGAGTCGCAGGTGGTGGCAGTAGATGACCCATGATTCAGATCCATATAAGAGAGTGGACAGCACAATGGCTCTGTAAACACTGATCTTTGTACTTTTCTTCAGGTGTTTATTTCGCCAAACTCTTATGGAGTTTTCCAAAAGCTCTATATGCCTTTGCTAACCTGTTGTCTATCTCTCTGTCAATCTTACCATCCAAGGAGATGAGGCTACCTAGGTAATTAAACTGCTGAACTGATTTGAGCTCTGCTAAAAGCAGAAAGCCCCAGCATTTTTTTCATCCCCTGGTCTCACTAGACCTCTGCCTATTTCCAGTTACTCCTGCTCATGATTTTAATAAATTATATTTAAGTTGAAATACATATACTAGAGTTGTCAGTTGAATAACTTTGTGTCTTACAGGAAACACATACAGTACAATCTGAAGATGGCAAGTCATTGTTGACAGCTTCTATACTTACCTGATCTTAAAAAGTATGAGTATTTTCAGTACTGTAGTGTTCATTATTTATGCATTGAGTCAAAGCTGTAGAACTTAATTATCAGAGCACAGGAGGAAGTCTCTGAGCCTTGCATCAAAATCGACTGAACAGAAAAGGTCATCTTTGCAGCAATGAATGTCAGTTCACCTTTACCAAGGTAAGTAAAAGTATTGATGTGTGGAAAAATACAATGAGAGTTGCATTTGAAACCGAAAGTAGAAAGTTTAAAAAAAATGTGGCTTATTTAGAGCTGAGACATCACAACCATAAATATAGGATTTTTCCATCTCATAAACTGTAGTTTGGTAGGAAACATCTGCCTGCATTGATCTAAACCAAAATACTCAAGATGCACACACATTGTTTCTTAGGTACAAGTGCATTCAGCCTATATTCCCACCCCATTTTGCTCTTTCCATGAGCTCTAGAATCTTGGATATGACTGTAACATTATGGGAAAGCTCAGACAACAAGGAGCCATTATTACTATCTCCAACCTTCCTACTGAAGATCAGTAAGTATGACTTATTAATGTAAGGACATAAAGAATCATAAAGTCATAAACTCTACTATGAATTAATATCTGCATCCAAACTTTGGATTATTAAAAGCATGCAACACAAACTCCAGAGATCACAAATCTGTGTTACTAAGCAGAAATCATACAGGTTCTGGTATTGTCAACCTCCTCAGAACTAAAACTCTTAGGGTATTCTAGACTTTCAAGGTGGTCTCCCAACAACTGTTCCCAATTAAAAAAAAAAGGAAGAATAAGCATTTTTATGTCTTACCAGACCCTTACACAGAATATAATACAATGTTGTTGCATGTAGCCCTGTGTAACGAAAACAGTATAGGGCTAAGCACACTACTCCCTAAGTACATTTCATTTTTCATGTTTTTTTATTTTCATTCCTTTGAGTCTCATCAGCTGTAACTACTTACTAAAAGTAAGTGAAATAGGAGATGTCATGCTTTTCAACTGTCTGCTAGAACATGGAATAAAACCATAGATATGTAAATACCCCCCCTTCTGTCTGACAGTCTTTGGTCTTGATTAATATTTAACATTCTTGCAGATTTAGTCAATGAAAAGCCAAAGCAGCATTCCTAAATTTGCTGTCAATAACCAGAATAAACAGAAATGTACAGATTAAAAGATATATTATACATTTTGTCCATCCTTATTTCCCCTCAAATTCTCATATAATCCGTTGTACAAACCATACATACAAAACTTTATAAAATGACAGGATCTGACTTCATGCCATTTAGCCTGTAACAAGGCTAGATGACAAAAATCTGTGATGCTGTAAGACAACTAGGTAGCCCTTGACTATTCTCAGGCAAACCTGGCTTTTTTTCTTCCATTAGCCTTCACTTTTCCAATGAGAAACAAAAGGGAAAATTGCAATCTTATAACTCTATTTAGAGGATAGCATTGATACAAACCAGGTTTCTTAGTGAACTGGGCAGCCCCAAGCATACAGTCCCCCAAGGCAGTGGTCAGGGTGAATGAGCTAATGTACACCAACGAAGTTATCAGTTTTAGACATACTTCATATATGTACACTAATACTAGTCTCTTTGTTTTCTTCACTACTTTAACATATCATAAATTTAATTAGGTGAGTGATGCCTGAACTGATGTATTCATATTTCAAAAAGCCTGTAGATGGAATAGAAACAAGCCAAAGTTAATTGAGGTGAGATTTCTTATAACTACTCATGAGAAGTTTTACAACAAAGTACTCTGAAGTGATTTATTGTTCCAATCAGTGTTTCTTCAAAATGAGCCTTCAGCATAGAGTAATGGCCCCGAGTGATAACAAAGTCAAATGTAAAAACTCATAAGACCTATAAATACATGAAATAATTTGATACTTCTTTAATTGAAAATACAATCTCTGCTTGGACTTTGCACTAAACTAGTTTAGTTTTTAATGAATAATGACTAAAGATTGCCTAGTTACCTGAAGAACAAGACAGGTGAAATATTAAGTGCTCACTATTGAGTCCCAAGTATACTTTATTTCAGTCTTGATCTCTCTCCAGATGTACTAAAACCGCTAAACTTAATCAATTTGTGCTGTGTGAAATCAAAATAGTTGATCATGTCTGGAATGGATTGTCTCTCTCTTCATCAGCCTTTCTGACCAGGTATGTCATAAGGAGAAAACAGCAAAGACTGGACCTTACATGCAACATCATCACTTAGTGGCATGTGGGTATTTCATTAAAAGCTACAGCAAATCAGGTCTTCACTGACACAGCAATTCTGATGGAAAACTTGTACACCATATTGCCAGTACACTGTGTACGCCACTAATGTGAAAAAGCTTATCTTCTGTATCAGATAGACTGACACAAAACAAAACTTCAACTGTCAGCGATGGAAAGAAGTAGATCCTAAAACATTTTTATATTGAATTTCTTGAAATTTAAGATAAATTTCTCCTTTTAAGAAAGGAAAAAAAAAAAAAAAAGAGAAAGAAAGTAGCGAGTAATGAAACTATTTAAAACTACCGGCTACTATCAGCCAAAAAGGGTGCAGTTTAGCTAAACAGATAAAATGTTGCTTAAAGACAGTCTCATGGGCAAAATGTAACACACAAAAACACGTATTTCACACTCCCAAACTAAGAATGTGTTCCACAGTGCAACTGTCTTTCAGACACTGCAAGTCATGCCAAATCAAACCAAAAAGTAATAATCCAGTTTAAATTTGTAGGATATTGAAGCAGCAGAAATGCTTAAGTAGCATAATGATAAAAGAACATTAAATCTCTTCAAATTGATCAGAAACAAGCAGACCGCAAAGGAATTTGCAAGTCCAAGAAACAAACAAGTATGAAAGGAGCCTTTGAGAATTTGAAGGTGGCATCACAAAAGTCAAATTAATTATTTGTTTCTGATACACAGCTTTCCAAAAGCTTTTAATGACTGGGAATGAATGAACAAGGACCTGCTTGAAACATTTTAGAAAAAAAATTGTGAATAAGGACCAAGTCATTAGGATTTAATAGTACTTTTTATCACCAACTGCACAGCATGAAGTTGAAGAGTAGTAATGTCTCAAAAAATCTTGACAAGTCGCTGAAGGAGTCAGCACCTAAGCACAGAGCATGACTCAAAGAAGCATTATTTTCAGGCTTCAGATAGAGCCTTCGAGGGCATATTTTTTTGGTTTTAGCATCAAAAAAAAGCAGAACCCTGGCTGCAGACTCCAAAAGATTTCAATTCTGACAAGATCCTTGTGGACAGAGCAGAAGATGGAATTTAATGCCACTTAATGCATGACAAATAAATCTGGAAAGGATTTCCAACCCTAATTCTAAGATAGCTTCTGATTCCTTCAGAAAGTTTTGGAAGTGTAGACAGCTCACTGAAAACATCATGCCAAGCTATCAAATGTAAATAAACTTACTGGTTAAGGAAAACAAGAATGAACATTTAAAAATTAGTCTATCCTGAATACTATCAATTAACGTTGAACCTGAGAGAAGCAATATTTAGAAGTCCTACACAGGGCAGATATAAAACCACAATCACATAATGCAAGACCAAATAGACTAAAACCTAGTCCTTGAGCATGACTGCAGGGGACACAGGTCTATATAACAACTCACAAGACTTGCAGGAAAATGATTCATTGTTTCTCATAACAGGATCTAGACAGCTGTCAGATAGGTTAATATAATGAAGAGAAAGTGCTTCTGTATACCCTTCAAATACAGTTTTGTCTTTTAATAAAATGCAAGTCCAGAGGAAAGGAAGTAGACTTAGGTAAGCCTAGCAGGCCACTAACAAAAGAAATCACTACTCACTCTTCAGTGCATGTTTAAGTAGATAACAACTCAATGGGGGATAAATCTGACCGTGTGTGTGTATACATATATATGTTTGGTCCTAAATCCACACTAACTCACTTTCCTGTGTAGGCAGTGGGGAGCACCTGACAGCTACTTCTAACTGTATTTTGTATTCTTGCTTGTGCATTCTAAGGAAAATTGGCTAGTAATACAAAGCATTTTATCATTTTATGTAAAGACCTACCATTGAGGAAAATGTTTTCAATGTTTACTTGGTCTTCAAGGACTTTCCCGCTGATTGTGCTTTACATGGAATACTGCAACATTTTCCTTTTTGCTCATTTAAAATATGCAAGTACTGGGATTCTTGCTAACTTGTTCTTTACCGCTTGAGATAATCCTTTTGTAGAGAACATGCAACACATCCAGCCTAACGAAATAGCTTAGGAGTTGGTTGGTTGATCTTAGTGCTTTTGTGTTATAAAATAATTCAGAAAACCCAGACATTAAGAACAAAATACTGAGGGCCACTTTCAATGGATTTGTAAATTTAAGATTAATCTTATCGAGTTTGCACACAGCAAGAGAATGTTTCTGTGTGGCAGCACAAAAATGTTTACATCCATGAAACAAAGCCTTCATACAGGAAGTACCTCAACAAGAAACCTTCAGAACACACAAACTTCTGGTAGCATACTCATATTTTATTTCAATTGTTCCACAAAGACAGTAATAAATTACAAAAGTTTTTGTTAAGAAACCTGTTTCAACAAATGGTGAAGTTCCTGTTTAAATATGATTATTGAAGACATGTAGTTTTAGACTCTGCTTATCTCAATTCCATTTCCAAGACGATACATTGAAGGTGATAAGTGGAGACACCTCATACGAAGTCAGAAATCAGCCACTCAGAAAAATCATAAGCTGAGGTTTAATATCAGTTCAAGTCCCTGGCACATTCTGGTTTCCTCTCTGTAAAGGAAGTTCTATTTAATTTGCAGTCGGCATCATGCACACAGGAAAGGGGTGACTGCCCTAAGGTTGAGCTGTATGAACCTTCTACATGACACTAACTCTTAAGTGAGAGCCATTTTTTAATACAAATTACTTCCTTTGTACAGGAAGGGATTTTCTTTTCTCATACCATTAGTATGGATTCCGTTCCAGAGGACCAGCCTTATTAGAATAAATACATCCAATAACTATCCTAAGGTTTCCTCAGATTTTTTTGCTATTTAGATTGGCTAAATCTATATAAAGTTTTAACGGTTACCACACAGGTTTTCCATTAGTTCAAACTATTTTGATTTGTTTTCCAGTGAGGAATAAATTAAAACTCCTTTAGATATAGAAGGCAATGCATTCACTAACATCTGATACGCCTTTTCACATTACATACCTGGAGATTAAACAATTTACAAGAAACTCTTCATTCAAGACATTCATCGCATAGGTTCACAAAGAACCAGATTTGAGAAACCTGAAAAAGATTTACACCAAATTGATATTAAGACTCAGATAACATAACCAGATGACAGTTCAAAATCTTCCTACAAGCTATTAATAAAGTCGATTTAGTAGCTTCATGAAGTTTAGTAGTTTCATAAATGTGTTCCTCCCAAGCATGATCCAAAGAAGGGTTTCAACCTCACCTCTGGGTTTGCAGGAGAACTCTTATACCCCTCTGTGTTGGCCACTTAAGACACTGTCAGACTTAAGAGGGCAAAGCATAAAAGGGGAGTAGATTACACTATATTATATTGTTTTCTTATTAACTAAGATGATCTGAATTTACCATTTACTCAAAAGAGATATTACAATTTGCTTGAAATTTATGAATTATCAAAAAGCAAGATTTAAAACTATCTGCAATTATCATAAAACTGGAGCACACTTACCTTCCAGTAGAAGGTATTATTTATTCCTAAGAAGCCCTGAGTATTGCTTCATTTAGGTCTGATTATCCATGTCTAGAATATTTCTTCCATGATGTTGCTAAGTTGGGCCTCTAAACAACAAAAAAATTAATAAGATTATAGTAAAATTATTAGTGTTTAATTAGACCTTCTCAAAGTCATATTATACAGAATTGCTACTATATTGGACTAGACTTTTACAGTAGTTTTCTACAAAGTTGCAGAGGTTGTTTACATAAAGCTTATTATCAAATCAAAAGTAATCAGTTTTTCAATCTGTCGTTTTCATTAGCCTGTTTAAAATACATAATGTATTTTTAATATCTTTTAAAATATACTACTAATCAGAAACAATGGAAAATTTATTAAGCCCAAATTCCTTTTTGTGCTGACACTACCCTGAGGCTATAAACATTCAGAGTAGACTGTCTTCACTAGCAAAGTCATTGCTACCTTGTGTCTACTTACATATATATACACACAGCTTGTAACAAGTTACATACAGAGGTCAACCAAGAGACATCAAAAGACACTGTTACAGATGTACTAGAAGACTGGAAAGAAAGCCCAAGCAATCAGGGACTTCTTTGTTTGAAGCCATTATCATTAGAGTCTAAGTGCCTACGGCATTAAGTACTCTAAACACTGCAGGGTCTAAGTGTAATATTCTTGATGCACCCTATAAAAATACAAAACCACTGCAGTGAATACAGATTCAGGGTCTGTGCAGCTCAGTACCTGCAATTCAAAGAACGGAAGGGTGCAAATGTACACAAACACTTTCTTATCTCAGAGATACAGGGCAGCATCCCCATAAATAAGTTTGTCTTTAAATAGCGTCGGGATTTAAAGCCTATTGAAGCCAGAAGCCTTTTCTAACCAAGCCCAGGCTGTAGGGGAGCGGATGAGGTCGGTGTGCCCCTCACCCATGGGCGTCCAAAGGCGTGGCCACAGATCTCCAGCGCTTCCCCGGGCCCAGACCCGCCGCGCCCGGCCTCCTGCCCGCCGGGGACATTGGAAGGACTCGCTGGTACCTCAGGACACACTGCGGAGGGAGAGAGGTGTCAGCCCGGGACAGTGAGGGGGCCGTGGAGAGGGAGAGAGGGGCCGCTTGTGCCTCACGACAGGATGCAGGGCGGAGAGGAGGGCTCCGCACTGGGTTTTTGTGAGGGAGAGCTGCTCTATCCCCCTGTGTTGACTCCTCGGAGCACTGCCAGGCTCCGAGAGGGCAAGATGTGAAGGGAAGGTGGCATAGGTCCCGCACCCCCCTGCTCCCCTCCCCTCCCCCCAGCCCGTCCTTGCGGAGCGAGCGGCCATTGCGGCCTTACCGCGCCGAGGACCTGCAGGGAAAGAGAAAGCGCGGCTCCCCACGTGGCCTTAAATACCGCCCCGCGCTCCCGCGAGACCCCGCGCGGCGCACACCTCCGCTGTCTATTGGCGGGGCTGACGCGCGTGACCCCGCGCGCCGCGGGGCGGAGCCGGTGAAGCCCGCAGCTCGGAGCCCCCGAGGGCAGAGCGCCCCGCGGGGGCGGGGTGGAGCAGGGCAGGGCTGGGCAGGGCAGGGCTGGGCTGGGCTGGGCAGGGCAGGGCAGGGCAGGGCAGGGCTGGGCAGGGCAGGGCAGGGCTGGGCAGGGCTGGGCTGGGCTGGGCTGGGCAGGGCAGGGCTGGGCTGGGCTGGGCAGGTGCTCCCGCGCTACCGCGGCCCGGGATCAGTGGACCGCCCGCTTCTGCCTCTGTGAGGAGCGCTCCGGTCGCTCAGCCGCGCTCCCCGCAGCGCTCAGTCAAGCGAAGCCCTAACGGGTCATAACGGGGCTTTCGTCGGGACGTGACCGTCCGCCCCTGCCCGGGTCGAGCTCTGCGTGCTCGGAGATCTCTAGCAGAGGAAAACAAAAGCGTGTTCGGTGAGAAGTAGCAGCTGTGTAGCGGTTTTGAGGCAATAAATACGGCTGATCTCTGTCTAAACTCCCATCTAAGCCCTGCTTAGGAGGCTTAGGAGCTGTCTGTGAGAATGGAGAGGTAAAGCCTCGAGCCTTGCTAATGCCCCTGGTAGAGCACAAGCAGCTCGCTCCGGGACTGCAGGTCACGGGTGACACGGTGGCACCAGGCCTGTCCTGCAAGGCAGCACTCAGCATGGGTGCAGAGGACTGCTGCTCTGCCCCAGCTAAAATGGGCTGCCTGGCTGGAGATGCTGCTGAGAGGGCTTGGGGTGAGTATGAGCAGATGAGCATGAACTGGGAATTAGTAATTTGTAACACAGAGACTTCATATAGAATCATGGAATATACTGAATTGGAAGGGACCCGTCAGGATCATCAAGTCTAACCCCTGACCTTGTGCAGGACACTCCAAGAATCACACTGTATGCCTGAGAGCGTTGTCCAAACTGAATTGAATGAAAGTCCCTGCTTCACAAAAAGTTGTACATATTGCTGAAAAAGGTGCATATATTGATGATAATTCATAGCTTCCTGTCTCGGTGAGAAACCGAGATGTCTTGGCTCATGCCGAGTTACTATCAGCACAGCTCCTCTAAGTGTGTGGAAAGAAAGTAACAGTTGGCCCACTCTCTTTAATCCGGACCCTGCATTTAAACTACCCTCAGCAGATCTAAACAAATATGATTCATCCTGAAACTAAGTCACATAGTTGCAATCAAGGGATGGTTGTAGAAATTGTTTCTTACCACGTCTAGTTACTTCTGTCTAATTCTTGATACTCAAAACATGTTGCAGTTGTAATCCCTGTCCCCTTTAAGTTTGTTGTCAGCAGGTCAGGATTCAAAAGTTGGCTCAGGACTCTAGGTAAGTCAGTCTCTGGAGATGAATTTGTGAGACACATAGTTCCAGGTTATTTCAAGTGGGGTTCTCTGCAATGATCATTTTGTACAGTCAGATACCTGAATCAGATCAGTATTTTTTTGTAATGTAGCAAAAAAACCAAATGGTATTCAACCTTTAAATTTTTACCACTTGCGCCAGTGGGATTTATGTCAAGTTTAGTTTTTTCTTTTCCAGTACAGAATGTAAACTGACACTTCTGTAAGCACAGCAAACCAGTGATCAGTATCCATCCCAGGTGAGCATTTTAATCATTCACGTAATCCTACACCTTTTTCTTGCCCTGCACAAGCTTTCTTCTGTCTTCCCCATACAAACTTTGCGTTGTTTGCCTTCTCTCTGGTTCCATGAAGCTTACTTTTGTGTCTGATAGTGGCACAACTTCAAGAGGAGGAATGCAGAGGCTACCTGACCTGTCTGTCCTTTTCTAAACCCTCTCTACAGAGTAAATTACTGTCCTAGCAAGAGGCAGATGTAGATTTGTCAATTAGTATGTTTACGCTAGCAAAAAACATAAGCAAGATTCAGACATCAATTTAATGCAAAGTTTTATTTTCTGTGCTTTATCTTTAGAATCCCAAAAAGTCATACTGTCACCAAAATATGAAGCTTTACAGTATTTTCAATTAAGAGCAATAATTCCTCAGGTAATTTGAAAATATTGGTTAGAGGTTGCTTTGAAGATAACAGTCTTAAAGAAGAATAGTGATTCCAAAGTTGGGTTGCTTTTTTGGTTGTAGACTCCCCACATTTTCTGTGGATTTCCATGAATTTTTCATGGAAAAATTTCCCTCTTACCATCAGAATTTCAGGTGCAAATGGAGTAGTTTCCATGGACCTGCTACAAGGCATGCACTACAGACTCAATCCATGGACTGCAAGTTAGCATTTGGCATTGTACTAAAGCTCCCAGTCTGTTCTGCAGTGGGGGCCAAGCTTCATGGAAAATCCTTATCCCTCATGCTTGTGTCTACATATTTGCCATCCTGCTAAAGATATATTACTATTTTTAGTAGAACATAATTTAAAATGAGATACAAAATATATATTAAAAAAATTTGTAAAATTCTAAAGCTACATTGTCAGCACTGAAAGTATTTCTGATATCTGAATTATCTTTTAATTCTTATTGTATATTTTCCATCTTCCAGAAAACCTTAGTATTGTTTTAACTGCCTTTTCAATTGAAATGGTCTTTTAATTGGCTGGAAATATATCCTAAATTTGATTCTGTTCCAAACACTTGTTCAGCAAAACAACTGATGATTACCCATTTCTGGAACTGAGTTTATTACAAGAAAAACATCAACGAACACTCTGTGGAATTTTTCAAGATTTCTGGAGATTGAAATGCAATATCCTCTTTGTAGTACAGAGTGAGCAGATATTCTAGTCCCAGATTTGTTACTAACTTTGCAGTGTAACTTTGGACAAGTCACTAAATTTTTGCTGCCTGTTTTTTTGCTTTGTAAAAGAAGTTAATATTAACATGCCACCAAATAATTTAACAAGTTTGAGTGAATGCTTGCAAAGTACTCTGAGAAAGTCAGATGGAAAATGCTATGGAAGGCCATGCCTCTGCTAGCCAAAGAGGATATTTACAGTAGATTCTTATTCTATGTAGCAAAATAAAAATGTTGAAGTGTATAGCCAGATGAGACCAAGACGGATCTAAAATTAAATGCAGGAGGAATTTTTCTGACCTTTCAACAGAAATTATATAACCACTCTTAGGTTATAAATAGTTCTTTGTTTTCCTTCTCTTTGTCTAACACTCGGAAGAAACACAGGGTTAGTTGTTTGTTATGAAGATACAGTGAAATGCTTTGAGTGGAAACAATTGTGCACTGTTCTTTATTTATGCAGTTCCTATAATGTTTGTAAGTACCATTTGTTGCATTGCTTAGCACTTTTTTATCTTCAAAAAGCTACAGAAATAAAGTTTCTAGTTTTGGAAATGACAACAGCAGAAGAAAACAAAAACACACACCAGTCCATTTCAAGCCTGAATGTTTCTTTCTTCTTTCCTGGTTTCATATGTGACTGAAGAACAAAAAAGACAGTCCTAAACTCTTGTCAAACTGACACATAAACACTCATATATTATTTCCTATTTTTATTATTAATCCTCAGAAATGAGACATTAAATGTGTCCCCCTTTAAATGAAAGTATTTATATTAGCATTAAGGAAAACAATACTGAATTCTTCACAGAATGATGTGTGTGTTTACAAATATTTCCTTCAACAACCAATAAGTGCTTAACTAGTAGCAGTTTAATTTCATGTTAAAAAAAAGGTTTAACAAACAGAAATGACCTGAAAATTTACTCTGAAGTCAAGTAATTGGCATCAGTCAGAAAGCAGAATTATGACAATACCACCTTTTCCTTACTTTTTTTTCTTGCTTTGTATGATTTCTCTTATGTTCATATTATGGAAATAATATCCTTGACCTTTAAATATATGTGAGACAAATGGCTTTATTAGACACTGCATTTTGTTTCATTTAAATTTTTAATCACCTTTCAAACCCATTCATTTGCTCCATAATTTTCCACTGAGAGCAGGTGTGATTCTCTACAGTAAATTGGAATAAATTGGCTGCAGCAAAGAATACATGATTAGGTTTCAGAAACAAAAGGAATCACAGTTTAAAAACCAGGTACAGTGCAGTACTGTCCAATCTCTTTAGGCTATTTAGAAATGCACTGGAGACTGATCAAGCCTTGACTGCTTCAGAACTGAGGGTGAAGGTGGCCAGTCCTGAAGTGACACCTCAGCTTAACTCCCATTTCCCCTAGCTATGCTGAGAAACCTGTCATATTACATATAATCCAAGCAAATTAAACATTTGGGATCAAACTCACATATAAGGTAAAATTATGAATTTAACAGATTATACCAAAGATTATTTTTTTCCTCAGCATTATGTTATTTGATGGCTCTTTTGTGTAGTGATTTGTGGATTTATGTAGCAGTTTAGTGGTCTTGATGACTTCACTCTATGAAGTCTGAAAATCTTTCTCCATTCTATATTTCAAATGTCTGTAGTGATTTAATGTAACTAATCCAACTTACTGAGGAAAGAAAGTTCTCTCTCTGTGACAACTAACTGCATTTTAGGTTTCTTTGCTGAAACTGTCAATGGGAGACCAACTAATGCCAAATTTGATACCATTTCTATAAAGTAGGCACTTGTCCACAAGGAGCTGGATTGGGGCCACTTACCTAAAGTTATTCTAGGGCAGGAATTTATCTTTAGATGCTACTGCTGATGCCAGATTTTTATTAGTAATCACAGACCTTCTCTTAAAATAAAAATAAAATTACTGACTCCAGAAGGTTTCCTGTAAATAAAGCCTGTGGAGCCAGGATCTTATAAGCTAAAGTTATTATATTCTAGCATCATGTAGCAAAAAAGTATAGCCAAGCATAAGCATGCCATACTTCAGGTGCTGTTAAGAGCACAGATGCCTGTGGAAATGTTAGCAGTTCTCTTCATTTGGATGATTACCTCAGCATAGCAGAGGAACAGTGAAGAGGCCTTAAGCTTCTGCTGAAAACAGCAATATCTGCTAAGGAAAGGGGGAATTCTAAGATGAGGATTCCCCTAGCTGAACTCTGTTCTTGCTTCTCTCAGAGATTTGCTGTGTGACCTCAAGTTATCTATTTAACAACCTTGTGCCTGTTATCCCGTGTGTAAACTTAATACACTCATACTGCTCTACCTTGGAGAAAGGCATAGACCTCGACTTGCTTGTGTTTGAAAGGAAACTAAGATTATTGCATTAACGGTGCCACATGTTGTGAATTTATGAGTTCACCACTAGGACACGTGGTGTGGACACGGTCCCAGAGCAGCATTTGTGAAGATAAATGTTATCTGCATGAATGGCAATACAAAGCAACAACTGTGGGCAGTAAATTACATTCCAGCCTACTGTTCTGGGTTTTGCAAATGCTTGGGCTCCTGTGTAACTCTAATCAGGTGGAGAGAGCATATCCCAAAGCACAGTGCTGCCGTCACTGCCACACATCTATGTCCTCCTGTCTGCACTCTGCCTTCCTGTCCTTCGCCCTACTACCTGCAGGTATTATTTTGTACGCAGTGAGGCCCGAGTTTTGCAGCCTCGTGGCCATTCCAGGCCCGGCGACTGAGGCACTAGGAGCCCCTCGGAGCGCCCGTGCGGAGGGGTGGCGGGCGCAGCCCCCCCCGCGCCCCCTCGGCCCCGCAGCGCATTGGCTGCGGCGGCGGCCGCCCCGCCGGGGGTGCCCCGCGCCGGGCACTGCCTCTGACCTTCCCTTCCCTTCCTTCCCCGGCGCTGTCAGAGCGGATCAGCGGGCGCGGCGCTGCGATGGAGCGGCGAGCGGCAGCGGCAGCCGCCAGGAGGGGAGAAAGAGGAGGAGGAGGAGGAAGGGAGAGATTAGCGCGGTGCCGGCTGGCGCAGAGACGCGGCTGAGCGCTCCAGCGGGAGCCCGGGGCCCTGCGGTCCGTCCGAGAGGCAGAGGCGGAAGGAGCGGAGATGAGGCCGCTCTCCCCGCGTTGCTGAAGCTCCCGGTGACCCGCCCGGGGGAGGGAGGCCGGGAAGGTCCGTCCTTCTCACTGCTCTGCGGGCGCAAAGGGTGCCTGTGCAGTCCCCTCCTCTTGGTTTTATCCAGCCCCGGAGCAGGAGCCGCCGCCGCCCCCTATCCCTTCCTGCGCTCTTCCCACCATGAGCGGGGCTGTTTTCACCTTATAAAGATGGCGGTGTGGGATCGCTGCAACCTTTAGACTAATGACTGTCAGAAACATCGCCTCCATCTGTAATATGGTGAGTGCTGGCGGGGGCCGGGCGGCACGGCAGCCCCGAGGGGGCCGACCGAGGGGGGCTGCCCCAGGAGCGCAGCCAAACGGAGGGACCCCGTCCCTTGCCCCCGTGGCGGGAGAGCCGGGTAGGCTGCGCCGGGACGTGCCTGGGGTGGAGTTGGCCGATGGAGAGTGACGATGTCCAGAGGACTTTTCCCGGCGCAAGCCGGGCGTGGGCCGGGGAGGGACGGAGATGCAGAGCCGGTGCGGGGTCCTCCGGAGCGGGACGCGTTGCAGACGGAGCCGTGGTCCACCGTCCCTCCTCCTGCACTTCCTCCTGCCTTTCCTCCTGCCTTAATAATCCTGCGAAAGGACCCAAGTTGAGTTGTGAATCCACATTAAGTCAGTGACCCCGTTTAACCCTCTCAAGCAGGCACCCTGTGGTCTTATGGGGCCAAGAGCTCCCCAGGTTACACAGAAAACGAATAACACCCCTTTGGATCCAAATGCTCTGGATGTGTTCGAGGAAGTCTTAGCTTAAGAGCGGACAGGGTTTAACTTGCACTGCATGCCACTCAAAGAGGACTGCTGTTTGTTAAGTACTCTTCAATCACTTAGCTTTCTCTAAACCAGACTAGGCAATCAGGAAACAATAAGGAAACATTAAGATTTTTGTTATGTTTAGGCTTTCGTACTTTCCATCCCTTGAAAGGATGCTTTCTGCACTGTGCTTGGGTTTCATTTTAATCCTAACAAACTTTGAGCATCTGGTTGGGTTTAGGTTTTTGAAAATTCTTGGTGGGAAGAGGGAGAGCTCAAACTTTGTTAAAGGTTTATTAATAAAGTAAAACAGTAGCAAATTCACAACAGAACTGGTTGTGTGCGAGCACCCCAACGCAAACAGAAGAGAAGCCTGTTTCTGTACATTTTTTTTGTTTTAGTCTGTATTTTTCCCCCTTATTTCCAGGTTCTTCAAGAGCAGCTACACGCAGTTGCCAGCTTCCCTCCATGTGGTGCCCCAGCATGCCTTGTGCTGGTGATGCCACACATACCATTCATCTGCCCTGGAGAATGGAGCCTACCTCTAGGGTAAGGCAACAGGCACAGCCCCAGAGGTCTGGCTCCTGCGGGGTCAGCAGCAGTGGTCTGGGGGAGGGAGTGCAGATTGCAAGCCTGCTCCCCCTTCCAAGTGTCCACACTTCCACTTAAATGGGCTTGCTCTTTCATTTCTAACCAGATGCCTGGGACATCCCATGCATAGTTTTGATTTAAGCCTCAGTCCTCCCTTTCAAATGCCTACTCTGAAATGCAGACAGGAAGAGTTGGTTCTGGGGTTAAAAAAAAATTAATACAACATCCAGATTTGGGGTAAAATAATCTGGGTTCTCATCTTTCTTCACCAACAGTAAGTAGTTTTTTGATTTTTTTATTGTTCTTAATGATTACCAGTCCAGTGGGCCATGACACTGAAAAGAGAGGTTTAGGAAACAGTACAGGACTGAGGAGAAAACCTGGGCACACTTACCTTCCTTCTGAGGCAGGCTCCAGTTTTTACTGCTGATTAATGATGAATGTGATGCCCTGCAAACTGTACAAAAGAGCACCGCATGAAGGGGAGCTGGAGACTCATAGGTGGTTGTAAGACATTAATATTGGCATAAAGTACCAGGAACTCCATGGTTTTTTCATGTGCTTCAGACAGATGCACTTGTATGCAGTATGCTTCTCTCAAAGACTGAGCAGATTCATAGCCAAACTGATGAGGTTGTTCTAATGGTGGGCTGCTCAGCTGTCACTGCCACTATATCTTGCAAAAGTAGCATCTGAGAAATGGAGAGACTGAAGGGAAGAATGAGAGCCTCAGGCAGAAAAGGCATACAAGGACTCATACTTCAAGGCAATTCTGGCTTGTGGTACTGTGACAGAAGGTGAAGTTGTTCTAATGATAATGATGTTTTTAGGCTACATATTCCTTGGGGTCTGTGTACTTAGCTTCTAAAGATGCTATGTTGTGTTGGTCACATTTAGTCTATTCTGGATAACCCACAGGGACTGGAAGTTCTTTTAGGCAAAAAGTGGAGATTTTCAGATAGCTACAGAAATTTGGGGCTGTAAGAGAAATAGAAATTCTTGGAAGTATTGACAACACTGAATTATGGCTTGTCCAAGAATGTATCCACTTAGATCAGGTGGTGGACTTGAACTCAGTGGTTTGTAGGAGGAACTACAACCACATTCCAGAAAGCTAGAGGTATAAAAGTAAACCTTTTGCCTGTATAAAACCTGAATATTTACAGTGCTAGTTTGATTTAGGGCATCTGTAGAAATCTACCATACAAAGATCTTAATTCCCAGACCTTGTTGCTGCACTATAACATAGTACTTGAAAAACTGAGCTATTACAGTTTGTGGACTAAGAAATGGCTGTATAATTCTTAGGTAATATAATATATATAATATATGTATATAAAATTAAAATATATATAATATTATATATTTTTGTATATAATGCTGCTTGTTAGTATGTTTGTAAGTTTTTTAACCTTATTGAACTTGATAATTAAAAAAAGTGTCAGGGTCTTCCTTATCTTTTCTCATTCCCATTCCACTTGAGAGTGTTCACAGAGATTTTTTTCTTAACTTTTGCAAAAAAAAAAAAAAAGATGATGCCTGGTTGATTTTCAGATGGGGTGGGGGAAAGTAAGGAAAGAGAGACAGAGGGAGCAATTGGTCCTGAAATACTCGTCCCTCTCTGAATGCAACATAGATTATGTTTTCAATGGTAGTCCTTTATTGACAGAGTTTCTTGTGTGTTTGTCCAAGTGCTTTTGCACCCTAAGGGAAAAAATAGCTGAATTTTGGCTGAATTAATTACTAATTTAGCTCAAGAGAACCTGTCTAGTCAACATTTTAAGATATACATTTGCTATTAATTTGACTGCCTGATGTTTGGTATCTTGGGTTGCAATTTTGATCTCCTGAACATGGTAGAGATGGTTAGTCTTTTCAGGAAGGATCAAAACAAGTGTAGTGAAGCAAGGAAGCCAAGGACAGTATTTAACTTCCTTGCAAAAGAGATTTAGTACTATATATTCACTGGATAAGCTGTCATACGCTGAGATAGACACAGTAGGAGCTAACCAGTAAGAAAAAAAATATTTGGGCCAAATTTCCACTTAGCGCATTTACTTGTAGTAAATATTTAAGTGCACAACTTTCTAGAATTAAACAAAATTCCTCTATTGGCTTTTACCAATTTTATGCCCTGAATTTAATAATAACAATAGTACTAGATATTATGCACTGATTTGCCTAATGAGACCTAAGAGGTAAAACTTGTTCTACTGAGGTGGAGGGGATGAAGGCAACTGTGCCTGAAGGAATCAGTGGGACTCTGTGTGGGCATGATGGCCATGCTCATTGAAAAGGGAGGTCTAGTCCCCAAGATGTTCATTTTACCTGCCTTTCAGACACTGTAAAAGCTCCTTCACTCTATCTGCACACCATGTTCACCAGAGGGATGTATACAATAGGCAATTGTCACCTTTTATGTAGGATAGGTACAGTAGTTTTGAAGAAGCATAAGATACACTGAAGAAACCCTATCTGAGGGAACACCGAAGTCCAGTGCCATGTAATGCTTGAAGACACCAAATAGGGATGTGATTTAGCCCCTACGGTGCTGTAATCCTCTTTGGTTATTGTTTCTGTGATGTAACCAGACAACTCCAGTATAAAATGCTGGTATAGGCATGCTGACATTTTAAGGCTGTTGCTTACTGAAATACTCTGCAGTATATTTCTCTGTTGATGAGCTTTAGGTACAGCCTTGAGTTCTGAGTTAAGCTCATGCTGCAGCTGTGGCCTAGGGATCTTATTGTTATGTACAGTGAAGGACATCTAATCATTTCAGAATGTATTGACATGTATTTTTACAGATCTGGCTAAGAAGCTCTGTGAACCATATTTTTCTCTTTTAGAATTCTGTTGAGAACAGGTATTAACCCCTTCTTTCATAATTTTGTAAGAGTATTTCAAATAATCCGATCTGCACTTCAAACTGCTCTGTCAATTTAATAAATGGGTTATTCTGAACACATTCAGATTGCTTTTGATTCAAGGTATCATCTGAGAAGGCCAGTAGTCCCTGCATTCTGGAAACAAATAAGAATAAATATTGGATTTGTTTGTTTGTTTGTTTGTTTGTTTTTAATAGCACAATTTTAAAGACTCATTGCAGAGTTTGTTTAAATATAGAGCACTGGCAGAATGAAGACGCAAGTCTACAAACATGGATTTGGAAAATGCTTGATATAAAAAAAATTACAGTTTTGATGCTGTGAAAATAGTAACATTCTGCTTCATATAATAAGAATGTTATTGGGTTATAGAATTGATCACTTTGACTTTCAACTGGATTTATTAATTTGAACAATCTGCAGTGTGTATTTCTTCATGTTTTTTACATCTTCTCATAAACAGAGATAAAGGCAAAATAATACATGCCAAGACAGTAAAACAGCTATCTGAAGGCATATTTAGATTGATAAAGGAAAACCAATCTGTTAAATCTGTAAAAAAATTAGTTACAAACAGTTCAGGCAAAGTAATGTTAGAAGCATAGTCTCAAGAGTGCACAGTTTCAGTATGACATACATATAAAATATAGAAAAAATATGAAAAGTACAGAGAATATGAAGTCTAATTATTGTAATACCTTTCTGAAGTAATGAGAATATGGCTGACAAATAGGTACTAGACTGACAAGCAGAAAATGTGGATTCTATCAAAAGATAAACACATATCCACAAAAGATGGTTTTTTTCATTGGATAGAGTAGGATGTGCAAAATGAGAAACATGCAAATACATCATTTTCAATGTATAACCTGGAATAACGGCTGAGGTTTGTCTTCCATGAATACCTTTGTTATGATTAAAGTGGTTATTACACACTTACTAGCTGTTTATAAGATAAGCACAAAAGGGCAGTTCATTAATACAATGTGTGGTTTGCCATGTGTTTCTTTTAGATGCATGTAGTCTTTGGCTTCATGTTGCTGAATGAAGAGTAAACCAGAGGTTATGCTAAATACCTGAATAAAGGAACCTCTTAATTACAGCTCAGTAAGGCTGAGTGAGTCTGAATTGTGGAAGAGATGACATTAAAAGCAGGCTCTGGACCCTGATTAACTGTGTGTGGTGGGCAAATGCCATGCAGGAGGTGAGGTTCTGATGAATATGAAGAGTCACTGTCTGGAGTGTGACTCAGTTGGAGACAATTTAGAGGGGCAGAGACCTCATACAGAAGTCTCCTCCCTTGAATTCAATACCCCTATTTTCTCCAATATATATGGAGAGACCAAATATGCCCAGACGTAAGTGAAAAAAATAACTCTTTACCAAGAAGAATGCTGATAATTATACTGATAAAAGTGGGTTAAACCAAACGGTGAGGAGAAACTTTCCAAGCTCTGCCCACTGGACTAAATCAAAATGGCAGCTGGCCTCCCCCACCCAGAGAAAACACACTTGGCCACAGGACAGAGACAAGATGGCTGCCCTTCCAAGTGATTTTTCTCCCCCACACCCAGAAAATTTGTCAGGAAAGGTTGGAGAACCAGTGCTGGCAGGAAATGGTAGATGCTTGTGTGGCCCTGGAGTGAGGCTGTGGTGCTGGTACACGCAGTTGAAGCAGGACTGCAGATCCCTGGGTGATTGGAAGGACCCACAAGACACCCACTGGATCCAGTGATAAGACTCGCTTGTTGCAATTTCCATGTTCATCGGTCAAAGCGGTGGCCACAGTCCAGATCAGTCAAGGTGGTGGTGTAAGCCCCAGGTGCTGAGGGAAGCCCTGAAGCCCAGACTTACATATGCTCAGGAACATGAAACATGGGAATGCCTCTGATACCTTACCTGGGGCAGGGAGTTTTACACTGGATGATGTAATACTGGGAGTAACAGGATACTTCATGAGTCTTCTAAGATGTTGCACCTGTCTCTAACATCAGTGCAGTTGAGTCCATTATGGCCTGTTATGGCTCATGAACAAGAGAGGAAAACCTTCAGGCTAGGTATGAATCTTCCAGGAAGTTACCACAGCTGAGTCATCCGTGTAAGGAAAAAGAAACACTACCCCACCTCACAGGATTTGCCTCTTTCCTTACCTTACCTTCTTCAACACGCAACTTAGACCCTGAGGTGTTGGATGTGCATGCGTTCAGCCCCTGGCCTGAGTGGCCAACCTGCACATTGTTAGCAAAGCACACTGTGAATTGAACCATGAGCACCAATAGTCCAATCTCTTGGATAGGCACTGCAGGTGGTCACATGTTTGAGTCATTAATCACTAACAGTTCAGTCTCTTTAGGGAAGGCAAACCACCAAAAAGCCAAAGAAGCTTATTTGGAGAAAAAAGAAAAGAATTTTTGTGTAACCCAGGACAGTAAGTCATGGCCAATCAGAGAAGCAGTCAGGAAAGTCTCTTCTGCTGATCTTCCTTTAGCCTCAAAAAATGTCCTTGGCTGGCTGTTTGGTGGATACACTTATATACATTTATGTACAGTATGTACTCAACACCACAGCATATTAGTGCTTCTGGGGAAGAAATGAGCTTGTATCTCTACCATCAGGCCTGCATTGTAAGCGTATTCTTGGATTTGCCCAGCCTTTGCAGAGAAGGCTGTTGTGCTAAGAGTTTCAAACCAGCCATTACTGGATATTGTGTGTTGCAGTTACTTGATTTTTTGGTTTCACAATTGATGACCTAGTAAGAGGTGCATCTAAACTCTCCTAGGACAATAATGTCTCCAACTGTCCATTGGAATTCCATTTGATAAACCCGTGTTACTTCTGATGTACAACAGTCAAACTTGGAGATTTCCAGTGATGGTGATTACATCATGTTTCCTGATGTCTTACCAGAATCTACATTATAGTAATTTGAGTTTAGTACTTCTCATCCTGTCCACCACTGAGATCAAGAAGAGACTAGCTGCCTTCTGTAACAATCTGTAGACTAATCTAGTAAATCTAGTTCATAGCTGTATATGATCAGAAAACCTTTGTCATGCCCTGCCTCAGCCTCTTCTGTCTTATGCAATGAAACCCTATTCGATGCTTTTTTATAGGTCACTTTTCTCTAGAGTTGAGTTTTTCATTTTGACTGCCTTTTTTGGATTCTTTCCAGTTATTTTTATCTTCCTTTAAACCAAGCCTGGATTTAGATTCTGTCTGAAGTCTTACCAGCGACAAGTTAAACAGGAAAGTTACTTTAGAAACTTTGTGAACTCCCTCTGTAGACTCTCATCTTAGAATTTCATCATGTTGTCAATATCTGTTGTTGTGGTTTTGGGGATTTTTTTTAAAAACACTGCATAACTGTGGCTTATTCATCTTATACTACACACAGAGTTTTTTTTCAGCTGGCTACTACCTTAGTCAGCTGTTTCCCATTCCGTGGATGTATAGGTGATTCTTCTCTTCATGTGCAGAATCTTGCACTTGTCTCAGCTCTTTAGACAATTTCTCTAAAAGAAAAACATTGCCAAAAATAATTTTGAATTCTAAACCTGTTCTGCAACATAACTGCAGCCCTCATAACTCACATTATATGGAGATTTAATTAAGATATTCTTACTTCTGTCTCAGGGTTATCAAAAAGTATTTCAGCTGGTGCAGCTGTGATTAAGTCTAGAAGGTGCCTTGCTTTTGGAATGTTCTGAGGCACCACATATACAGCCTAGGTGGCCCAGAAAAAAATGTTATTGAAGAAATTATAGCCTGTAAGCAAACCTCAGTCTCTTTTTGACTGGTGAGACCATCCTGAGGTTATGTGTTCTGAAGAAGGAAATTGGCCAAAACCAATGGTTTTGCTACTTGTTCCAGCAAAAGCCTGAGTGCTGCTAATCCAAAAGCAATTAAGTTGGGAATGCAGACAGACTCATGAGAGAATATCAAGTTTGGTAAAAGTTGTATAATCCTGGAAACTTTAATGGTCAATATTTTTAAAAAATTACTTATGTTTTATAAGCTATGTAAGACTGAGTACCTTAAACATTTTGTTCAAGATTTTAAGTGGTTCAGGATTTCAGGGCTGCCAGGTTTTATATGTTTCTTGGTAGCCACACAGTTAAGAGCTGAATTTATTTGTGGTATATGTGACACTTATATCTGTGATTAGAGATAGTTTAGTGCATCCAGAAAAAAAAAAAAACCAAAAACAACACAACAAAACCCAGGAGGTTAGACATCTCTTTTCAAGCTCTTATAATTTGCCTGATGATAATAAAACTCTTTGGAAGAAATGCACAAAAATTATTGATTTAGATACATTTTCTTAAATCATCTTTCCTACAAAATTATGAATGCACAGTGATTTTTCAGCTATGAAGTCCTATAAGTTTTCTCTCTTTCCTCTTCTCCCTTGTGGCAACAAAGACCCAAAATAGCTTTGCTGGAGGAACAATAAAACTTTCCTTTGCAGAACAAAAAGAGAGCTAATCTGGTTAAATTCAACCATCTTGTAGGATGTACAATTTAAAAAATACAGAAAAATTTCATGTTTGGTATCTAATATCAATGAGTTTGTAAGAAGGCTGATTCAGCTATTTCTGTTACTCACATATCCCTCTGAAAGTTGAGGTTGTCCCTCAGGATAGCCAAATTCCAGCACTGGGGACAAGTCATGCGTCTATTGAAAGCAGCTGCATATATGCTGCATGCTGTGATATTGCTTGCTCTTCCCTTACTCTTCTTTCTTTGTGTTGCTTCTGGGAGCTAATTTGGGATTTTATTTAGAGTTGCTTCCTCTCTTTTGAGTTATCCATCACTGCCATTTGTTGGCCATCTTTATCTTCTTTTTCCCTTTCCTCCCATTATGCTGTGCCTTCCAAAATCCTGAAACTCAGGCTGCCTAGCCCTGAAGCCATTTCTATTTTTACTTTAATTTCTCCTCTACCAGCCCAGACATCACCGTTAGTTTGTCTTAAGTCTCTCCCTTCAGGAAACATCTCTGTTTCTAGCATGTTGCTCTCACTTTCCCTGAATACTAAGAAAAAAAAATCTAGTTCATAGCTGTATATGATCCAAAACCCTTTGTCTTGGACCAGCCATCTTTCTTCATTGGTCTCTTGTTCTTTATATATTTGTTTTTCTGTTTTCATGATTCAACTTTTTATGTGTTTTTTTCCTTATATTTTTTAGATTTTCTTGTGAACAAGATATTTCCTCTTATTTCTTCTTTTGTCTTTTATTCTTTGAAGTTTATTCTTACTGTGTTTCTGTTTATATAGTGATACCCATTTAATAGGTGGCTTATAAAAAGTCCTAATTTCTTTACTGCATTCATTTACTTTAAATTAAACGTGTATATTTCTAGAAAGTTAGTGCAATTTTTTATAGCTCTGTCACAGTACAATGTCTAGCCTGATTTGCTGTCTTCTGATGACAGTATCTTTCATATTAGCCCTATTCCATTTCTCACTTTGTAGAATAATTGTATTTAGGTTACTTTGCTACATGTGATTTAATGATCTAATCTGATGTATTTTTTCCCCTGAACTGTTATTTTGTTTCTCTGCTAACGTGTAAAGGAACGGCAAGGTTGGCTTTTTTGTTTTGTTTTTTTTTTTACTTAATCTGTTTCATGTGATACAACACGCAAATTAAACTCTTAGCAACATTATCAGAAATTTCAGCTGAAAAGAAAACTGGCAGTCTTATCCTTTAGAAGGTCTAGAGCAAAATAACAAGAGGAAAAAATATAGGTCGTATGGTGAGAATATTTTTGGAGCAATGCTATGGTAGAAATCTTGGCTTTGCCTGAATTGACCCATGCTTGGCTATGTCTCTAGCTGTATGTCTTTGCCATTTTATAAGGACTGAATACTTATTGTCTAATTAAGTGGTAAAACTTCTGAGAAATCAAAGTTCACCAGCACCACAGAATACATAGTAGGAGTTTCCACATTGACCTAGTTCTCATTCTCAAAAGGTCTGGCTACCACAGTCACTTCATTGCATTTCCTTCATTAGTGTATTTCTTTAAGAAGGAGCCAGTCTCCTTTATTATTAATTTATTTAATATACTCCAAATACCACTTCATTGGCTTATACAGCCTCTCCTCATTTCAGGCTCTGTGGCCACACTGCCATTCTTGCTGATTTTTATGAACTACAGTAGATTCAGCTGTGGTAGGATATTTCTCCTAGCTGAAGCACGAAACCATTTATAAAACCATAGAGAGTGAGTTTCATTAAAATGTCTGAGCAAGTTTTCACTGTAGAAGTGACCAAAATGACTTGCTGGGAGTGGAAACAAGTACAAGTATTCTTAAAACCGTGTTAAATAGTCATGGTTGATTTTTGTTGTTGATTAACCTCAATAGACTAAAATATTTTCTATTTTTGATGTGGTTGGTTTAAACTGAATTCTGAATTATCTTTAACCCATCTGTAATAACGTATTTCTTCCACTTTAAACCTGGTTTGGGTATACAGTTTCTGGTATACTTTGGTTGGAAAATTTCCTTCTTCTGCCATCATATCAACTGCTTATTGAGTCCACTTCATACACAAAACATGTAATATTATGGAATGGAACATGGTTTGAGTTTACTAAGTAGTATGCCTAAATTTTTTTCTCCTTTTAAGAAATATATCCTTCTTTGAAATATTAGTTCTCTATGCTTCTTACCGGTTTTCATAGACTGCTTTTTCTATTAATTTAATAGTATCTTTTGGGGGAACTTAAAATAAACCAGACTGAAATTGCCCTTGATATAAAAAGACACAAATCCTAATTAAGTCCAAGGAAGTTAAGTCATCCAAAGATTGAATTTAACCTCTCTGTTTTATTGGGTCACTGGTATGTAGTGCTTTGTTTTATATATGCAACAGCCAAGGCCTGGTTTTGGAGAGGTAAAGCTGCATGATTAGCTGTTACTAAGCATATGTTGTTTCAACGGTGTATATTTCAGAAATTTCCATGCAATGTAGAATTTTTATATGAAGATCAGTTAGTGCACATCATGAATTTTTTTGGTTTTCAGCAATAAGTTTTTTAAAAAATCCTGATTCTTGCTCTTTCTCACAATATTTATGAGGAAATTTAGATGCTAGAAAGGATTTGTCAAACCATCTGGCATCCTCTGAAGTAAGATACCCTGGCCTTGGAGGAAAAGCAAATGAGTAATGTAAGAGCAACTAATTAGCAGAGCACTTGCATTCTACTTGTCTAACAACATATACTAACCTGTAGTTTATGAAAGAATTGGAGGTAACCTTTTAGAAATAGTATTTTCCATGAAATGTAGAGGGAGAATTTATTTCAGTGTGGAGAATACTTCCTACAAAACTGGAAAAACACCCACTTCATTCTTACATTAGGGAAGTTGATTGTAATGCTAAAAGTGTAATCAAAGAAAACCTTTGCTTTGATCTGAATGCTGTACGAGTAATAATATGAAGATGGTTTTCTTCAAAAGTTGCATTAATCTTCTGTAGTCATGTTTTTCTTTTATCGGACAAGGTTTTGAGGGTAACAGTGGCTGTTTGCTTCAGTGCTAATAAAAGATAGGCAAATGTTTATCAGTTTCCTCCCTTTTGGGATGTCGGATGCTTTGCTGAATCTGTCCATATTTGGCAAGGCTGACTTTCCTAGCAATAAAATTAATCTTCATATGTGACTTACATAATTATCACATTGTTATCTCTATTGAAAAGTAGCCAATAATTGCTTTGTATCGATTATTCCTTTTTTCCAAGTTTCTCACTGAGGCTTAGCAGAGTCTGGTAAGAACAGACAGTGTGTCCCTTATGAAGCTTTGTGTGAAGCCTTGTGCTTGTAAAGCACTTCAGTCTCAAAGGGATTGTCTGGGAAATAACATATACTTGATCTGAGCCATGAGCTCTGTGTATGTGGGAGAAAGGGGGAGAATGGAAAAAGATCTGAGAAAGGGATGTGAAATACAAAATCTTTGGAGCTTTTCTACAACCTGCCAACTTAGAAGAGATGTTTTACTTTAAAGCCTTGTAAATTCTCGAAGTGCACCCATGCTGAGTTTCGCACTGTTGATTCTGTTGACTAAAATAATCTTCTTTTAATGAGTTGCCATGAACTAATAATCTAGTATAGCAAGCAGTGGTGATGGTAGGTGCGGTAATGAAACAAAAATCAGGCCTTGGGGAGAAGATGGGTAAGGGTCATCAAATTTTTGAATCTGATTACCGGTTACTTTGAAAATACTGATGAAGTCTGAGCAAATGCCTACCATAACGTCAGCAAGGTTTTTCACACAATCTCTCACGATGTCCTCATAGGCAAATTCAGGAAGTGTGGATTGGATGAGTGGACAGTGAGGTGGATTAAGAACTGGCTGATCAGCAGATCCCAGAGAATTATTATCGGTGACACAGGGTCTAGTTACAGGCCTGTCACTAGTGGTGTCCCCCAAGGTTCAATACTGGGCCCAGTATTGTTTAACTTCTCCATCAATGACTTGGATGAAGGGGCAGATGCCTTCTCAGCAAATTTTCTGATGATACAAGGCTGGAAGGAGTGGCCAATACCACAAAGGGCTGGGCAGCCCTTCAGAAGGACGTTGACAGGTAGGAGAAATGGGCAGAGAACTGTCTGAAATTCAGCAAAGGCAAATGCAGGGTCCTGCACCTGAGGAAGAATAACCCCATGCACCAATACAGGCTGGGGGCTGACCTGCTGGAAAGCAGCTCTGTGGAGAAGGACCAGGGGGTCCTGGTGGACAACAACCTATACATGAGCCAGCAGTGGCCCTGGTGGCCAAGATGGCCAATAGTATGCTGGGATGCATTAGGAAGAGCATTACCAGCAGGTCAAGAGAGGTCCTGCCCTTCTACTCAACCCTAGTGAGGCCACATCTAGAGTGCTGTGTCCAGTTCTGGGTTCCTCAGGACAAGAGAGACATGGAGCTCCTGGAGCAGGCCCAGCAGAGGGCAACAAAGATGATAAGAGGACTGCAACATCTCTCTTATGAGGGAAGGCTGAGGGAGCTGGACCTGTTCAGTCTGGAGAAGAGACCACTGAGAAGGGAACTCATCAATGTCTATAAATATCTGAAGGGAGGATCTCAAAAGGATGGAGCCAGGCTTATAGAGTGCGTAGGAGTAATGACACATTTGGCAGCAACCTACTTTGCTTGCTTAGTACTTTTAACTTGTTTAAAAATGGTCATTTTAATATAGCAAAACTACAAGTAACATGCAAAATTAATGGTTGTACTTCACAGAGCAGCAGTTACCTAAACAACTTTGCTATTGAAGATACAGCTGAACATAACTTGCCACACCAAGGCAGTGACTAAGAGATATAACAGTACTTGGGTTTATGTGCCCTTTGATGTCAGATAGGAAAAAATGAGAGGTATATTACTTGCTTTTAACATTTGTGATGTTGTTACTGTAACTGTGTACCAATATGAAGCCCAAATATTGTTGCAGGCTGATGAAGAATTAAAAGGGATTCAGAGGAGTTTCAGTAATGCTTAGAAAACCTGCCTTACATCTAGGAACTGGTTAGCCAAGATAACTTTTAGGCTTGTGCTTAAGATCAACAGGTATCTTTATAAGGCAAGTGAGTAATTGGATCCAGATGTCCATGTACACAGTAAAATTAAGAAGGAATTGGGTATGGGAAGAACAGCTGTTTTTGTGACCTGTTCACTTCTAATCAGCCATTACTAGAGGGTCCATGCCAGGCCAGCTCTGCTACCTAGATTTGCAAATATTTTTATTGTCTCATGAGGCTGTTGTGCTTGCCTATTAATAAGACAGAGTTAGCTTGGCTAATCATAGCTAAAAGAAAAAATGATTTTCTGTCTTGATACTGTCCATAATTTTATTTTAGAATCTTACTATTCTAAATAATTTCCTTTTCTTTTTTTTCTTTTTTTTTTTTAATTTTTATTTGTATAGGGCACCAATGCCTCTGCTCTGGAAAAAGACATTGGCCCAGAGCAGTTTCCAATCAATGAACACTACTTCGGACTGGTTAATGTAAGTACAATTTTCAGTAGGTAAACCATATACAGCACTATGGCTCTGATGTTACTTGAACTTTACTTTGTTTGTTTTGTTTTGTTTTGTTTTGTTTTTCTCTCTCCCTGATTCTTATCAATCTCATTCTAAGGTAGGATTGGGGTTTTTTTGGAAAAAAAAAACCTGCTCAGGTTCCAATTTTAGGCAAATTAGGTTGCAGAACCGTATCAGATGTTTGAAGACAGATTCATACACCCCTGGAGAGAACAGTTTACTGTTCTGTGAATGTTTCCAGAGATTAGAACTTACACTTCAATAAAGTTAAAAGTCTATTTTAGCTGTGAACTGGCAGGGAGGAAGTGATGGAAGTATGTACAAGCTTAGGTACAGCATTCTGCAATGGGGACTCTTAGGAGGAGCTTTTTTATGTGACCAAGGAGAGAATGAGTAAGAAGGGTGTTTAATCACTTGTTTATTCCCATATACCCAAATCTTTGTTCATGAAGCCTAGCCAAGATTCCCATATAAATAATACAGATATAGTAGTTCTTTCCATTGAAGCATTAGTCATTCTACTACTGAGCAGTAAGATAGAGCCTAGGAAGAGTATCTTATTATATTAAAACAAACTTAACGAGATCCATTACAATAAATATATCTCTTGCAAGTGGAAACCTTTACTTTGTATCCTAGTTAATTTAGAACACCATAGTTTTTTCTGTGAAGCATCAGGGGTGGGTGTGGAAATATATTTCTGCAGCAACTGCATGTAAAAATGACTGGTTTGTGATGGGGATGCAGAAGTTGAATGAAGCAATTAATTTTATTGTGACACACAGGGATTAAGCTTGTTTTTAATTTTACTTGACAGTTTGGGAACACCTGCTACTGTAACTCCGTGCTGCAGGCATTGTATTTTTGCCGGCCATTTCGGGAAAATGTATTATCATACAAGGCCCAACAGAAAAAGAAGGAAAATCTCTTGACTTGTCTGGCAGATCTTTTCCACAGTATTGCTACTCAGAAGAAAAAAGTTGGAGTTATTCCACCAAAGAAGTTCATATCAAGGTTACGAAAAGAGAATGGTAAGTGTAAAACTGGAATCCTCTAAGACATTCAGGCATTGATCAGAAAGTATAAATAAATATTGGGCAATGGGATCATAGTAATCAGATGTGCAAGTTAGATTTGTAAATTGCTTTTAGTACTTTGTGGGGGTTTGATATTAATATTTTAGTATCTGTGTACACGATATTATGCTTGAAATAACCATACCAGGTTTCATATGTTCCCAGAGGTGTATGAATTAATAATGTTTTCACATCATGGTGGGACAGACTGTACTGTACAGTGAGCCGGGATTGGGAACAGGGTGACACTCTGCTGTAATTTTTAAATTCCTCTTTTTGTGGTAGATAGAAACATTGAGGGCAGTTGGCAGTATAGAAACTGTGTGGCCTAGGAGTGCTACAAACACCACTACTCCATAACACTCTGGAGGATAAGTAACTGGATGTGTGGGGGGTGTTCCGTCAACTGCACATCAACTGCTGCTCTTGTTCTTAGGAGTGGTGGACACAGTCTTACTCTGTGAAGCATCAGACACCTTTTGAGCATTAGACTGGCAACAGCAGATGCCTAATCTTGTAGTAGTTCTTTCTATGGGATATGAGGAGCATCTTAAGACAGAGAAACCTGTCACACAGCTGCATTTTGGCCTAGATTCATATCAATGTGGGTGGTATGCTTAGAAACAGAGGAGCTTTGAATGAAGAGACAAAGTATGAGTCAAACACCTGGAAGAAATTGCTTCCTGGTGACAGCATATAAATGGACAGACTTTCATTTCAAAGCAGACTTTTGAAATTGTGACAAAGTTAACTCTCAGTCATCTAGTGATAAATGCCCCCACACTGTTGGGGATCACTTTTAGAGACTGGATCTTACGTTTTCAGCTGTTTTAAATTAGGGCCAGACTCAGTGTGTATTAACCTGTTTACGTGCCCAGGCTAGACACTACAAAGCTGAAAGTCCTGTACAATATTTTCTGAGGAAATCCATGTGAGCTTTTTCAGGAGCAGGGGAATAAAAATACACATTTCTGGGAACACAGATTCTTTTTTTCTTTGACATGGTGGCCAAGTTAAGCCTTCACTGGAGAAGTCTGTACTAAATCACTGCTGGGATATTTCCTTCTTCTCCTGTGGGCATTTATTGAAGAGGACAAGTCTCTGCTCATCAGACTTGTGTGTAAAAAATGAGCTTTGTTAGATGGTGTTATTATTCTTACTACTTGAGGTGTGCTAACCTTGACTGACTGCCAGGTGCCCACCAAGCCTGTCTTTCACTCATCACCTAAGCAGGGCAGGGGGAGAAAATAATATGAAAAAAACCTGTGAATTGAGATAAAGGCAGTTTAATTTAAAAAAAAAAAAAAAAAAGAAAAAAGTAAAGCAAAAATTGCATGTGGAAGGAAAGCAAAACCAAAGGAGATTTATTCTGTACCTCCCGTCAGCAGACGATTCCCAGCCCCTCCATGGGAAGCAGGGCCTTGGCATGCATAGGAGTTTCTTTGGAAGACATATTTCTTATGAATGAATGACCACCCCTGCCCCCACCATCTTTCCCATATTTCTCTTATATTTTATTGCTCTCATGGCATAGAATATCACTTTGGCCAGTTTGGATCAGCTGCCTCAGCTATGTCCCCTTCCCAACCTCTTTCCTACACCCAGCCTACCAGCCTTTGGGGAGGATGAGAGCTGGAGAGACAACCTTGATGTCAGCCCTGCTGAGCATCAAATAAAACACTGGTCCATTATCAACACCTTTTTAGCCACACATACGAAGCACAGCACCCCATGGGCTAAGGTATGGGAACAGCAACTCCATCCTGGCCAGACACACTACAGTAGTATGTGTCAGCATCCAGTGTCTTTGGTTTTCCCTGCTAGGTATCTTACTGTCAAAACTCTGATGTTCCTAAGTATCTGAGGGACTTGGAATATGTGGATGGGAGTCAGTGCTGCCTAAAGTTAGGCATCTAGTGTAAGGAATTAATTTAGAATGAGTCACCCTCTTGCTTTCTTCATTGACTGTAATGGGAGCCTACACAACCAGCTCCAACGAGTGTAACCTTCTAGACAACTACAGTTACGTGAGCTGAAGCTTTCCCCCCAGTACCTTCACGAAGCCAGGATGATTAGCTGCAAAACTGCTCCTCTTTGGCATGATTCTAAATACTTTGCTGAACAAGGGCCAGTACACAAATTTGGAAAAAAAATTTCTTTCCTGAAGAAAAGGATATATTATGCTGTACAAATCTTGACTCTCTTCTTCACAGATCTCTTTGACAACTATATGCAGCAGGATGCACATGAGTTTTTAAACTACCTGCTCAACACCATTGCAGACATCTTGCAGGAGGAGAAGAAGCAGGAAAAGCAAAATGGGAAACTGAAAAATGGCAACATGAATGAAGCTGAAGAAAACAATAAACAAGAACTCACCTGGGTGCATGAGATTTTTCAGGGAACACTGACTAACGAAACTAGATGTTTGAACTGTGAAACCGTAAGCATTGGGATAGATTTTTTTGTTGTTGTTGTTGTTGCCCATTAATAGATAGATACGTTTTATATACATATAAATATATGAATCTTTTCAGACATCTGAGAGTTGTGGATATTGCTGTAGAATTTACTTCTTGAAGTGAGTATATTCTTTTCTAAAAATTTATTTTTCTAAGCATTACTTGGCTAACGTATGTCAGGTTTTGCTGTCGTAATACATATCTCTACAGTTAAAATTCTTGCTAGTGAATCAATACCCTTCCTTATTACTGTAACTTTGAGGGAAGATACATCATATTCAATCAATAAGTGAAACGTCAAGAAGAATTTGTGTGAATTCAATCTTAAAATGCGACTAGTATGCAGACAGTTCATTATTAACAAACTATATATTTTCTTTTATCTCCCTAATATTTTCTAGAAGTTGATGTCAGTTTGGAATCTCTTATGTTTGAAGTATAACTAAAAATTAGTTTTAGTTAGGGGACCTGACTGCAAGTCTGTTATTGATTTCTGTGGTTTTCAATCACATGCTCCTACTGAAAGAGAAGAGAAATATTTTTTAAAAATTATCCCTGTGGTGTTGCTATATGAAAGAGTAACACAGAGAGGAAAAAAATCTGGTTTGGGGAGAACAGCAACACTGACCTTCCGAAAAGGTTGGAATTAACCTCACCTAGCCTGTGCCTGGTAAAGCCAAGTTGATAGGCATCAAGGATGAACTAGTTTTCTCAACTCCTTCTGTAGATGGTGGAGATTATAAAGGAGCTTCTGCAGGAAATTCTCTCCATCTGTCTCTAGACCGTTTCATGAAACAGGAAGTTTTTAGCAGCATCAGGCTTTTGCTGCACACAGGTCGTCCCAGCTCCATGGCGTTACCAAGCTGTTGTTGGTACCAAATGTTGATACAGCAATGCTGAGAGCTGGGCCAGCAAACTGTTCTGGCCTAAGAATACTGTGGTTTTACTCAGATCAGTACTGCTTCTATGGGCTTCCTCTAAAGAAAACACAACTTTAGATTAGCCATGTTAAGATGGGAGAAGGTGCTCAGGGAAGGTATCTTCAGGCAGCAAGCTGAGGTTAAGTATCTTTAGACAGCTGAAGTTAGGTGAGATAAACTCTACCCAGGTCCTACCAGATGTGTAAAAGAACATATCCTGATATTTCTAATCATAAAGAGTAGCTCTGTATTCAAAAAAAATTTGACTTTTCCAGGGACTTGGTCAGAGGAAGGGAGTAGGGAGAAGAGATACAGTGATAGTCAATGTGAAAAAAGGTGTTGAAAGAAGTTTGGAACAAGCTTGTATAAGTAAAAACATGAGAGATATATTGAAAATTAATTATTTAATCTATTTCAATTTTAAAAATCCAGGTAATAAAAGCCAGTTAAAGCAAATGAAAGGGTAGCATTCTTTTTTAACTAACAAGCTTCTTTAAATGGTTGTGGCCTAATTGTAAATCAATATCTAGTGTTTACTCAGACAAACCGTAGTGAAGTGGGGATGTGTCCTTAGGTAACAGCAAAACTGCACAATTCCCTACTTGTGACTCAAAGTGACCAAGGTTTATGGAAAATATAATGCTAGGTATTGCTGCTGCAGGAAACCTTGTCTGTAGCTTTCTCTGAATGCAGAAATACTGTATACTGCTTAGGATACTTTTCCAGTTTGTTTTTCTTGGATTATTAAAATCTTTTGGAAATAGTAAAACAGATTGAAGATGTTCCTTTGCTAAAATATTCATAAGTAGAGCATGAAGGATCCTTCAGATTCCAGCAGTTCTTATTGGCATTTACAAAGAGAGCAGTTTGACTCTTGTTTTCCAGCTACCTTTAATTTTAGTCTGTATTATTCTAGCTCTAAGTTGCTCATCTTTCCTTTCAGTAAATATTTGATATGCTGAAATCAATAACAAAATTCCTAACTTCTTTGACCTATTCAGATGAAACACTATACTTCCCAAAGACTTTTTCAAGTATTTAACTTCTCTCGTGATATGCAGTGTGTCTGACAGAACTCTAGTTCCAGCTGTGTGTCTGACAGAACTCTAATTCCAGCTGCAGAGACACAATATTCTCTGAAGCTTTGTTGCTTTATCTTTCAAATTTTAGCTGTATATTTATACTGCAGCTGACTGCTGCAAATTTTGTGGCTTCCTGTCCCCTGTGGGTCAAGTCATGTCTCAGGGAGGATTTGCTGTTCGTTTCAACTGGGTGTGCGTTATGCCTCTATACATGTTTGATAATAACAAAATTCATCCTGCTAAAGGTGTTCCTCTGGATTCAGGTCTGATATGGGCTGCATTCACCAAGCTTACAGGATCTCTGATACAACGCAAATATGAGCTGAAAGTAGTACATCCATAGAATTGCAAAAATCTGAGCATGAGGGACTTCTGCCAGAATGATGAATTCAAACCCTCACGGAAGTTCTTAATTTGAACTTCACTGTCGCACCATCTGATTTAGTTATTCTAAGGAAATGCAGCCATAGGAGGCAAAATATGGAGTGTTCATGCAACATTTTATAAACAAAATTGATTGTTGTGAATATGACTGAATTCCTGTGCAGTAAGTAACTCTGCAGCCTTTTGACTCAGTTAAGCATTACAAGGATTATCTATTTGCATGATGTTTTTTGTTAATGTTACTTCACCTTCAAGATTAAACACTCTTAGTAAAAAATAATTTTCAAAGCAAAAATCAAGATCTGTCATTCTGAAAATACCTGGGCCTATTTTTTTAAATAGAAACTCATTATACTTTTTTTCTCTTGTTCTGCTTTAAAAAAAATATTAGCAATATCAAAATGATTTTGCAAATTATTATCACTTCATCATTTTTACCTTTGATCTTTAATATTTTTAGTCAAAAGTGTTGTCTGGAAACAATGTTCAATGGGGAAATGCAGCTGTGTCAACCAGAAATATAAATCCAGCCTTTTGAATGCTCATCGGAGAGAAAAATAACACAGTTAAATATGACCTTTTTTGACAGATGCATATTTGGAAAATATCTTCACTACATCCTTTACAGTGGAAAAAATTATGTAGGAATAAACTGTGATTATATAGTGTAATATAATATACAAAGGGTCAACAAAATTCCAGTAAAATAAGAAAGTAGACTGTGTTGCATAACAAGGGAACATATGTAATGCACCAATCACAGCTAATACAGGGGATGATGGTCAACCATCATTTAGTGAACAATAGGCTGCCATCACTGGTCCATGGTTGGTAGTATTGGATAAGTGGAACAGATAGAAGTTAAATTATATGAAAGCAGGATTGGTAGAATTACTAATAAATATAGTCACAATGAACTAGAAAAAAAAATAAAAGCATTGAAAT
This sequence comes from Neopelma chrysocephalum, assembly GCF_003984885.1. Taxonomy (NCBI): domain Eukaryota; kingdom Metazoa; phylum Chordata; class Aves; order Passeriformes; family Pipridae; genus Neopelma; species Neopelma chrysocephalum. The sequence goes on along the minus strand of NW_020897700.1, from coordinate 2,272,795 downwards.
TAATAATTTTTGTGTAATTTATTTTTGTAGAAATTCCTCTATCCTATCCTTTAGCATTTTCTAAAGATATAAACAGCATTTAGATGTATGGCATCTCTGTTTTACATGTATATTTTTTGCAACAGGTTAGTAGCAAAGATGAAGATTTTCTTGACCTTTCTGTTGATGTGGAGCAGAACACATCGATTACACACTGTCTAAGGTAAATGAATTGATCTTTTTGGCAAATAGTTCTGTCTAGCTGCTAAAATTTCCAAGTGTAATTAGTAAAGAAAATTAGAATAACATTTGGGTTTGAACTTTTCTTAAGCAGAAGAAAAAGACTTTAAACTGGATGTTTCCTCTAATGACAAAATATACATTAATGTACTTTGTTTTACTCACTTTCAGTATGTGTGTTTGAAAGAGAAAAAAAATCATCTCTTGGGAAAAATAGATTATTTCCTTGTCATCTAGAAGAATTGCTGCAGAATAATATTGTCTAGAAAGAGTTTTAAGTGTGCTTATCTTTAAGGTTCTACTCAAGTGCTTTGTTGATTAGAATTTATGTGTATATTAGAAGTTAAGTGCATGCTTTGCAGAATAAGTGTTAGAGTACCTAGAGGGCAAAATATTTCAAAACTCTAGTTTTCTATTATAAATTTATTATTCTGTGTCTCATCCTAAAATTATGTGGAGAAATATTTTATTCTAAAATTTCAGTTCTGCTCCTAGTACAGTCTACTAAAAAGTACTTTAGAGATGAAAATAACTTTCAGACATGCATGGATGATTATTCTGAGGGATTTAAAATATTCAGAATTTTGGCATTGATAGAATAAACCGTCACCTATATTTAAGACAATATGTTGCTGCTCTAAGGTAATGATTATCAGTTGATCAACCTCTTTCAAACTCCAAAATAGCAACCAAGATTGAAATTGCATTTATCAGTTATTCTGGAATGCCTAGGAAGGATTGCTGGGCATCTCATCCCAAGCTGAGAGTTACAGAAAGAGAAATCATGTGAGGTACTAACCATTTCCTGAGTCAGAGAGCAGTGATTTCTCTGTGGATATCGCAACTGTAGTAAGTAACTTCTGTTACATTTTAAAATGCTAAGTCCGGTAAGTTTTTATGTTCTCAGTTTCTGTTCAGTCTCTTGTTTGGTCTCTGTAGCCCTCTGATACTGTAGCCCTCAAGTCAATAGCCCTCAAGTAATCCAAACTGCACTAACTAGCCACATTGTAAAGAATGAGAAAACTGAAGAGTGGCTTTGGAAAGCAGTGCATTATTTTCTCTTTTCCTCCTGTAGTCTCTTTGTCTGTTCACAGTCACCAACAGTAGAATTAGTATTGTACTACAGGCTTTTGATTGAACACTTTGGTTCCTCATTGTAGTCACTGCTTTGAACTTGTCAGCAGTGACTTACCTTTCCCTATGGTGTTCCAAGTCAATTTGAAATTACACTGACGCAAGGAGGCTGAAGTGTGCATCTTCTGAAGTCCTTTCTATCCTGAGTTGTTATTTGGTTCTATGTAATACAGTTACTGAAGACTGAGCTCTGACTTTTTCTTACAGTCAAGTCTGGTGAATTTGTTAGAAACTGCTGCTGTACATAAGTTATCATCTATCCTTCAGCTTTCTCCAGTTTTTTATTTTATTTCTTGGTTGTTAAGCTTCTTGGAAATGTTTTGTTTGGAAAGACCATTTTGTGCAAAGGCAGAGTACTTCAGTAAAGTACCAATAGCATTTCTACTGCTGAACAGACAGTAGCTGTAGCTTAAGATGCGGAAGAACTGCGTCTGCACTACTGCAACCCACAGGTGAAGGGTGGAGTTGAAAGTGACCCCAAGAGGTTAGCCCCTATCTCCACATCACACATGCTTAGCCAACCTGTTCTAAAAGATCTTTTTAGCAGTAGTAACGTGATTGCCTACCCGAGTCCTTCCTGACCTTACTACTAAGAAGTTTTTTCTGCTGTGTAAAATGAATCTTCCGTTTTAATTCAAGCCTATTTTCACTTGTTCTCTGTACTCTGGAAATAAACCAGGACTTGCCTCCCTTCCTCTTAGCAGTAGCCTTTTACATGCAGGAAAAGTGCAATTGCTTTCTTTTTGATTTAAACTATCTAAGGTCGTTTAATTTTTCCTTCTCAGGCTATCTTCTCTGCTCATGTTCATTACTCTTTGGCATTCTCTTCAGCTGAACCTCTCTCTTGAACTCCATCTTTCTTGAAATGCAGGTGCCTAAAACTAGGCATAATATTCCAGCAGAAATCTGCACAATCCTGAGAAGAATGGATGCCCTTTACTCCAACAGCATGATATGCATTTTGAAGTTTACCCATTGTTCCTTTTGGAAATAAAATCTTGGTTTTTCTTTTCTTCTGGTGGGAGATACAAGCTGCTATTTAAAGATTGAATGGGATGAGAGTCATCACCTACGATCTATTCTAATTGTGTTTTACACTAGCAGCAGTTCTACCTCTGCTTAGAAAACATATATTCAGTTAGAATATGGATTTCCTCTCATTGCTGTCTGATACTATGCATTATTAAACAAAATATAAGTGCTTTTGTGGTTCCTTTCAATAGGAACATCCAAGTTATTACACTTTTTGGAAACTTTGCTGCTTCCTGGTTTTTTCTTAACAACTGCTTTGCTGTGTCTTAACAGCTTTAAATGCTACTGCATTGAAAAGATAAAATACAGAAAAACTGTGCAAGGTAACAGTTAAGTAGAATGAATTTCTTTGCCACTACAGAATCTTCTTTTATCTCTGTAGTTTTTCAAAATGTGAAAGGTCCTTGTGTGCTCAAGATGTCTGAAGAATACAAGCCTCTGGTGTAGTCTAAATCCACATTGTAGACAGTTGGACCTGAAGCAATAGAAGTCCAATTACAAATATAGCACACATCCATTATTTTTATTTCCACTAGGAGCTGCAAAGTTTACCAGTCAATTTGATCCTGACTTTTAACTGTGCATTTATATTGCACCAAGAATTCTCTCATCTCTTTAAACAGAAAATTCATAATATTTATGCGTATAAACATTAGAAAGCGTGTTTCACGCTGTAGCATAGAGGCTGTAGAGGAAGGCTACAACGAGGCTTCCATGTACTGTGGAAGCATGAGGTCAATCCTAACCCTAACCCCACAGTCAATGAATAAGTTAGTATATCTTGAGCAGGTGTATTTAAAAATTTCCTTCTCTTGTTAAAATAATATATAAACAGAATACAGATTGGACTATTAACAGAATAGGAGAGAGTCAGACATACCTTGAAACTGTGCAGGTCTAGAGAAGAGTCTGGCAAACCTATGGCTCTTGCACATATACTTTGCATGAACTCCAGTCAATGACCTGTTGTTTTTAACTGTTCAACATCTGTTAGAAGTGCCATACTGAAAATACACAACTGACAAAAGACCTACTGAAGTTGCAGTTGCAGAGGGCAACAAAAGCATCAAATTCTCACCTGCATATCTCCCTTCCTCCAAGGAAAGAGTTACTGCTTATAAATATGCCACCAGTTTTGTTCCTAATATAAAAAAATAAATAAATATGTGCTGAATAAGTGAGTTGTTAGTGCCTTTAAATTCCATGACTGTGCCTCACCTGCTTTGGTAGAATAGGGTAATAGGTGAAATTAGAAGACAAGGAAACAAAAGAGCAAAATGAATGTGGTACATATAGGGGAATGTCCCTTGGCTTATCAAATATTTGTATGTTTTTCCAGCTTTCACAGACATAATTGCCATAGCAGTCAATTTACCATTTAAAATGTTAGCTCATAGAATCATCAAGGTTAGAAGAGACCTTCAAAGTCATCTAGTCCAACTGTTGATCTAGCACTAGTATAATTACCCCAAACCATATTCCCAAGTGCCACATCCAGACACATCTTGAACTTTACCAGAGACGGCGACTCGACCACCTCCCCAAGCAACTTACTTCCATGCCTAACTCATTCAATGAAACAGGTTTTTTCTAGTGATACTAATAATAGATATTGTAATACTGCTAATAAATACTACTACTACTAAAAATAATAGATAATAGCATCAGAACAAATAGTACATTTTAAAAGGAATTCAGAAACTCTTTGAGTTAATTAACTTTCATGGGAGGCTTATATCTATCAAAATACTATCAAATTTCTACCGTCTCCTCATGTTTCTTTATGTTAGAAAAATATTATTTCCATTGTTTCACTTTGAGGTGGGAAGAAAACTAATAAATTCCACAAATTTGGTGGCTTGGGTTTTTTTTTAAATTGCAACTTTAGGCTTTGGAAATAAACATCAGACTCTTACCCTAACAGCAGACATAAAACTTTCACAAGCACATTCTACTGAATCTTGCAGCTTTATGTTCCCTACACACATAACCCATCTTTAACTTTCTAAAGTTTCAGTTCTTTACTTATGATTCCCTGAAAAGTTACCATGTTTTTCGGAGGAATTGACTGAATTCAGTTAATTTTGTCTTTAAATTCAAATGTGAAATCACATATTTGAGATCAGGGTTTACCACTGAAGCAAATATTTTCCAGTGAAAATGTTTTATTTTTCTTTCAGATAAAAAAGTAAACTTATGATCAAAGCTTAGCTTTTTTAGCTTAACTTGTCTTTCAAGAGATGTATTTTGTCCTAAACTTCAGCACTTTCTGACCAAAGTGCTAAGACCATATAAAGAAAAAAAACTTCTAAAAGTATTCTCAGTTATTAAAAATATTATGCAGTCATATTAAGTGCCTCTTTGTCATGCTCTGTCAACCTTAAATAACTTAAAACTCGAAAATGGAAAGTCCCCCCCTTTTATGAAGTTATGTAAATAACTTCTAATATCTATCCCTGGCAAACTATATAGTCTTCAGCTCTTCCACCTACCCCTGTAGTGATGATGCCAAGAAGAAATAATCATCCAGAATCCTCCCTTTACCTCTGTAGGATGATTCTGGTTCTGCCCACTGTAAAAGCAGACTGAACTTGTGGACAGTGTGGCTTCAGCCTCCATGCATGTGAACTGCAGTGGTAGAATGGAGTTTATTGGGGTCTGAATGGGTCTGAAATTGCCTGGAGTTCAGAAGTCTGTTAGGTACAATGTAGTTGCAATCAATAGGACAGTTTTGTACTTCTGATATATCTATTTAAGGCCCAAAGTCACAAGAAAACGCACGTGCTTAGAATGGAAGATAGGTGTTTATGTCTGCATTTACAGTTCTCAAAACACCTGCAATGTAACACCTTAGCTGCAACATAATACCAGAGGTGACAAAAAATTTTTTTTTTTTCAGTTAAGTGTTTTTAGCTACCTAAAATTCTGCTCCGAAGAATAACAGCACTGTGACTTCCAATAAATCTTTTGTGTGAACTGAGAGATACTGTCAAACCAGCCTTCTTCTGTCTGTGTCACTTCAAAAGCTCAATCCAAAAACATCTCCAAGTGAATTTACTTGATCAGGATTTATAAAATTTTCTATACTAGCTGCTACTTTCCTTTTTAGAAAATGATAAGGTATAATCTAAAAGTTTCTGGTTGACTGTTCAAGAGGCTAGAGGATGCAGGAAACTGAGTTAAATTTATATCTTCTGTGTATGAGGATTCAAACCTATCTTATGGAAGAACACCATGAAATGTGAGCTATTTGGGGATGATGGAAGTGCACTCGAAGCTTCTCCATTCTGCAAACAATTTAAAAAGGAACTGGATGAGTTGAATTACTACACCCAAGTCTAGGTAGCCCCTTTATGTGTAAGAGACCAGATATAAGTCCCATTTTGAGATACCTGACCCTCCACTTGTATCATATGGAAGGTCTCTGCTCCTAAAATAGCCCCATCGTAGCAGCCAGATACCTTAAGTCCCTTTGCAAACCCCAGTACAGTTGCATTAGGTGTTTTAGAAAACTGAACTCAGTGGAGAGAGAATTTCATCCTGTGTGTCTTTTTAGGGTTCCAGTTCACTAGCCCAAGTGGGGCAAATGTACTCAGGTCCTTTAAGAACTGATAATTGTATTTATTTACAGAGACTTCAGTAACACAGAGACATTATGTAGTGAACAGAAATACTACTGTGAAACTTGCTGCAGTAAACAAGAGGCACAGAAGAGGTAAGCAAAAAGCTGGCTGTTTCACCATGCCCCTCCTGGGTTCCGACAAACCTTCTCCTTGATATTTATTTTACTTAGATACCTAGAAGCCTTACATCCCAACTGTATTCTCTGTGTGGGCCAGAGAACCTGCAGACAAACTTAAAGGCATGTGTCTTAGTTTAGAAGATACTGCTAGTTGACTATTGTTCAAAGTGGTTTTATAACGCATTTGCTTATTAAGAATTTATTAAGGAAAGAGAGAATGGCTTTGAACTGGTCAGGTGTTTATCATATACACTTCAATGTTTTCACAGGATGAGAGTAAAAAAACTGCCAATGATTCTTGCCTTACACCTCAAGAGATTCAAGTATATGGAGCAATTGCACAGGTATACTAAGCTGTCTTATCGTGTAGTATTTCCTCTGGAGTTACGTCTCTTCAACACATCTGGCGATGCTGTCAACTTAGATCGGATGTATGACTTGGTAGCTGTTGTTGTTCACTGTGGAAGGTAATAGACTTTCATGTTTATCACAAACTATTGCCAGACATTTGCCAAGGGCAGAGACATGCCTGACAAAATGTGGGGGGAGGGGAAGGGAGACCTTAAACCCGGCAGCTGTGCTGACTTGGCATGTGTCTCGGGATGAAACTTTTAGCCACCCTCCCTCATAGTAAATCTGTACTTGTTTAAGAAATAATGTCTCAGGTCTCCACAAGTCACAAGTTTGGCTTAAATTAATGAAACTACCTCCTTCCTCATGAGTGCACTTAGACTGCTTGTGAGCCAGGACTCTGTGAGGGCCAGAATCTGCTAGCATGTAGGCCCCACAACAGATCACCTTGATCTCCTGTCAAGGCAATGAAAATGATAGCTTTAATAAAGCCTCTCACATATGCGGTATTGTCAAATATGAAACAAACAGAAGAATCCTTGGGGCTCTAGGAATATGACCTTCTTTCTCTTCTCAAAGATTACATGTAACTCAATATTCATGGCTGACACCAAACAATTTTCCTACTTATATTTGGTTCATACTGTTTTTAAAATATTTGCAATAGTTGATGCCTGCTATGAGCAACTTGTTAAGTGTTCTATAGGTTATTTTGCAAATGGTCCTGGCACAGATGAAAACAGCACCCTTAGCTTTCAGCTGATGAAATTGCAACAAGATAATAAAAAATTGAAGAGATTAAGTGTCTACTGTACCTCAAGGGGTGGGTTTACTATGTTTTTCATAACAGTTATAATTCTCCTTGCATAAAGAAATGTGACTTATCCAAATGGACTCTATAGTATTTTCTAATATTTTGTGGTTTGGGTTTTTGTTTTGCTTTCTAGTGGACCAAATCGGGGACATTATATTACTATTGTGAAAAGTCATGGATTTTGGCTCTTGTTTGATGATGACATCGTAGAGGTCAGTATGCTGAAGGTCATGAGCACAACTTTTGTAATTATGTTTTCTTCTCTATTTGGGGTTAAAATTCTGATCCAGATCTGGGTAGAGATTACTAGTCTGCAAACCCACAATTTGGTTGTATAATGTGATATTTTGCTCAACTCTGTTAGGAAACAAGATTGTAAACAAAATTATTAATCCTGTAGTTTGTGCTCTGTCAGTGTCAGAGGGGGTCATTTTATTTCAGAGCAACATCAAATGCTTCTAATATCAGACTTCAAGGGTTTAATTTGGAATGTGTTCTACATCTAATAAAATCAATTTAATTCATAAAAAAAAACTATCACTTAGCAAAATTGGACTAAGTAAAGCTAGCATTGCTGTAGAATTTTAAATTTTGAACAATTGGGAGCTTATAAGAAAGTCTGAGTTCTGTAGTTGTTCTAGGATTGCCTGAATGTAAATTAGAGCAGTATCTGTCCCATAGCTTTACAGATTTAGTCTAAGCATTCTGGAATTCAATCTTCTTCAAATCCTTCATGTCGTTGTGGCACCTTGGCAAAACCAAGGTCTTTAGTCTGATTTTCCAGGAGGTAAGGAAAGTAAGCACTGGGATATTGGATGGGGCATATCTTGAAGAGGTTTTCTGGATATTTCAGAAAGATGGGATCACATGGTCACATTTACGTGTTTTAACGGTGCTCGCTATGGCATTCCAAGGAGTCTCTCTGCTATTGGAAAAAGCCTAATTCAGTTAGGTGCAGTGAGACAAACAAGCCCATAGACTTCCATGAGTGATATCGGCAGGGCTTGGACTCTGAACATTAACCTTTCATTACTTAAATTGCAAACAGAATTTGCTAATTGCTACCCCAAAACAAGTAACTGAATTTGTGTTTTCTGTTCATACAGTCATTTAATCTGTGTTTAGTATTTCTTTTATCTAATAGCATATAAAAAAGTTATTTATTTTGCAGAAAATAGATGCTCAAGCTATTGAAGAATTCTATGGTCTGACATCTGATATATCAAAAAATTCGGAGTCTGGCTATATTTTATTCTATCAGTCAAGAGAGTGACTTGGCAAACTGTGATAATTGCGCACAATGATGCTGCACACAAAAGAAGATGATGGCTCCCCTGAACTGACTTTTACACAGACCGCATCTGGAATGGTTGAACAACGATACACTGTCTCCTACTAAATGGTCTATGTGATAATGACTATAACCGTCCATTTTTGACATGCAGAACTTTGTTTAAAGGGGGGGGCTGTTTGTAGTTTTTAAGTCTGATTGAAGAGCTAATTGCAGTCAGATTTTAGTGGAATTTATATGGACTAACATTTACAGATAATAAGATTTGGATGTCAACTGTTAAACCCAATCCAGCTAGAGTAGTATTTTATATGGAAGTGTTCATTACATTTAGAGCAAAATTATTTAAAACTTTCTAAATGGTTTTGGGGTGTGTTGATTTACAAAACATTCCTTGAAATACTTCCTGACATATACTTATCCATTTTAAGTGTAAGGAAAAATATCTGTTTCATGATGATTGGAGTTGTGGTTGTATAGGGGATTTTTTTACATGTTACTCTGCTGCAGAAAAGCTATTCTTCCAAAATCATTTAAACTTTGGGTTGTTTAAACTTTCAGTGTGTAACCTCAGGCCTAAAATTCACATAGAGGGATTTAAATTACACTGGAACTAAGTAATTCTCTATGTTCAGTCACTTTGTTTATCGTGAGATAGTGAGATATACAGATGAGGTGAGATTTCAGAACTTACAGAGCATTGGAATAAAGGGAGTGAGATGACATACATGATACAGAGATAAATTACATTTATAGAAATTGAGCTTATCTTTTCGTTAAAATTATATCATAGATTGCTTACTTAATTGAGTTTGCAAAGATTGCAACACTGCTCACACTGTAAAATATCCATCAAGATTGAAATCACACAGTTCATTTAGATAAGCACTTGTTTGTACATAAGACACAGCTTTATCCTGCAATTTTCTGAACATCTGTAGGTCCCATTTTCATATCTCAAGACAGAGTCCATTTCTTAGAAACATAATACATAACAACCTCTAGTTTACATACTATCATGTATATATCATCTCTAACATTTTGGTCATGTTTGACAACATTTTATCACCACAGAAACAGATAGGGCTCTGGCGTGTTGATTTCAAAAACATCAGAAGGCTTAGTACAAAAGGCTGGTTTTGTGATTTTACTGGGTGAATTTGGCTGGCACTAGTCATGCACTGGCTAATAACATTTCAGAACTCATACTGGAATTTGGCAAAGAATGAATGTAGAAGAAAGTACCAGTAGGGTATGAGAAGGGATCAATAATGGCTGTAGTCAGTGGTAACACTGGGTAACTACCTTGCTCACTCTGGCACTTTCATTCCATTATACAATTCTTGAACTTCAGTAGCCAAAGTCCTATTCCAATGATGTTAAGAGCAAAAACACTCTTCTTGTCTTGAGGAATGACAGTTGGTTCTAATATTTATAGGAAAATATTCTCATCTCACAAAACTTATTTCTACCTGTTATATTTCATTCACTCATTATGTATTTATTAGACAATTTTGCTTTTGGTCCTTTTTTTTAAGAAGCCTGCCTGCCACTTTATGGCTGACACTCCATTTCAAGAAATGGCTTTTGAAGTGCAGCTACACCTCATATTTTAGTTTTCTGCAGGAAAGAGAATAACTTTTTTCATTGTACTCTACTGTGAATGTGAAATATCTTTTGTTAAATAATGGTAAAATGAAGTAATAGTTTCTACAGTAACATCATTTGAAGTTAAGTTGGATTTACCAATGGACATTTTGTAAACTAAGGCAATGTAGCACTTTACACAGAGTGAGAAACAGAAGTGGACTTTTCAGCTAACATTATTTGTGATTTATCATGTCATTATATTGATGCAAGAAAACAGACATAGAATGTAACCTTGGAGTACTTTGGTGAATAATAGTAGTGGTCTACAGAGATCACTCACATGAATGAAGGCTTGTATGCAGGCTCAAGACAAGCATAATTGGGATGCAGCTCTTGTTCTTTTATTGATGTTAGAATGAAATGTTCTGTCTCTAACACAGAAGACAGACCTCTTACAAGAGACTTCAACTGAGGCCCAGGAGCTTTTCCACTGAAAAGCTAAACCTGCAAATCCCTCTTTCATGGATTTATTTATAAGCATTTAGAATTTCCATATAAAAATATAATAATCACTTGCCTTTTAAAATGAGTAAGGTTTCCTCACTGTAAATGAAGTCACTTTCTAGATCATCACTAACCAGTGCTGCTCTAAATATCTGTACTTCGCAGTTTACTGCTGAACTTTCTTAAGGCATTCTTTAGTTTTAAAACAAGCAACAAAACAGATATTCTTAAGGTATCATTTGAATCTTCAGGGCTCTTGTTTATATGAAAAGTAATTTTTCTTAAAAATAATTTTTAAAGCAGTTCAATTTTAGGAAACATTTTCCATATTTCAATTGACTTAAGTGAAAATTGATTTTTTAAATGTTAATAGTATGAATTAATATTTAAATGCTAAAGTACAGAATAATAATCTTTGAGTTTCTTCAGCTACAAGACAGCTTTAGACTGTTAAACATACAGATCATTGCAGTACATTATTGAGAGTTTAATTACTAGAATAAGCATTTTAAATTCCTGCTAGCTCTTGAGAAGATCACAGGAATGCTATCACACCAGTCTGACATTAGCTCTGAAAAATTATGGAATACATGCTTTATGCTAACACTAGCTAAACAAAGGAGCATTTTATTTGGATTTTTAAAAAATTGCAATCACAATTCTCTAAATTGGTTCCAATCTACAGTGTGCTGAATGTTTTGACTTCAGTCCAGCAAAAGCTGTCCATCACAGCTGTATGAATAGTGCCAGTCTAGACAGAGGAACACTTCTCTGTCAAATTAAGTACATTCACACAAGTTTTGCAGGATTGGGATCCCCACAGGAATAATCATTTGATGTAAAGTACTTTAGTTGATTAAATAAAGTATAATCCTTTTTCTCTTATGATTATGCATAGATTTCCAGTCCCTTATGAAGGAATGGAAGAATACCTAAGACAATAAAAGCTTTTCAGCTAGCAGCTAGAAAACAAAATGCTAGCACAGATGTCTAATAGTATTCTGTGCTTCCCTAAAATTACTATATTTTATGGTGTCAGATTCTAAGTATTTTAGGCCTAACAACAATTGAAGTTTTCCACCTGTTTCACATGCTGTTGCTAAGATGCATTGTCCATTTATAAACTTATTAGTATGTTCTTACTTAAAAAAAAGAACATTTTTGTCTTGTGCAGTTTTTCCACTGAACCCAGTGAACCACTGCGGTGCTAATCAGTTATCTTAATGGATGAGCTCAGAACTCAACTTTTATGTTTCCCAGAACAGGCTGCCAGGATTTTATGTAATTTCTGCTTCGGGGATATAGCAGAAGGAGGCAGAAGAAGGGAGTGATGGAAAAGATATATTAATGAAACAGAACACCTTTTTGAAATTAAGTCCCAAAATTACTCCTCTTAATTTTATTTTAATAATTTACTTACCTCAGAGTACTAGATTATGTATTGAAAGTCTTGTCCCTCTAGCAGTTGGAGAAGAGAAAATAAAGCAGTAGGAGTTTCCTTCATATCAGATTTAATAAAGCTGTTAAAGACCTAACAAAATGAAACTGAAATTCACATAACATGATGGGTCCTAAACTGCTACCACAAGTCGTCTTTTATCTTCAGACATTACATTTCATTCACTCATCTATTACAGCATCATGTACTTGGCACCTGAGCTGACAACTTGCAGCTGACAGGTTTGGAAAGTTTGATGCCTCTCAGCAGCAGATCCCTTCTTGTTTTGTCTCTTTTTTGCTGCATGTGGCTGACAGGTCTGAACAGTATCTTACAGCTGAATGAATATTGGAAATTTTAGCAAGTTTTGCCTGTGTACCTATTCTTTGCTAGTACCTTTTACCAGTGTTTGTTTTAATTTATTTTTCTTTTTTTAGTCTGTAATTGTATTTGTATAATAACTTCTGTGGTTAATATTATCTGTTTTGTTTAAATTTTTATGTACTTTAGTTTTTAAAAATGTAATCAACCCAAGCACTTTAAGCAACAATGTCAATCTTGTGAAATTCCAATCAGCTTAATATTTTGCCTTTGTCTTATTGTTTTTGCAGCTGTTTGTTTGTGATCCAGTGTCTCTAGTTACAACCCAATTTCCATTTTTAGGCTTGTAGTGTGAGTTGCATTGTAAATTTGGGAAGCCTAAGTATTTTCATACATATTTATTCATACTTAACAAGGACACAGTATTTACTATGTGTCTGCTACACAGAGCAGTATGTACCCGACGAGTTGCACTCACAGTGCACTTCTTACAGCCTTTTTTGCTTTCTGCCAGCTAACCCATCTGATAATGACTGTAGTTCTTTAATCTGTGATGCAGTTATCAATGACTAGAATTTAGAAAAGCTCAAATTCTCACAGGACAATTGTCATTTACCAAACACAGAGTTAGCTGTCGGTCCACTGATGATACAGGTATTGCTCTCTTTGCCATTTTGTCAGTGGTCTGTACAGTCTCAAGTAGGAATAATATTAAAGGCCACATTTATTCCTGGCCCTTGTGTGAGTTCTGTCAAGGAGAGCAATCTTTCTGCATCTTTCTTCTCTCCACTTGGGTCCATATAAAGCAAAGAGATAGTGAAGTAAGATAAGTGCTCATTATGGTAAAATAATGTTTTTTAGAGGACAAATGTGGTGTCCATATGAGAAAGTCACCGATTTTCTGTGTTGTTAATGCAAGGGTTATTCCTAGTGCTTTAGACATTGTATTCTCTTTGATTAATGAAAAGACATGGGCTTTTTGCTGTTGCATCAGTTCTGATACTGAGGTGTTTCTTCTCAATTTACAATGGCACTTACTATGTAAACAGCCTTTGGCAAGCCTCAACAGACACCCTTTTAATTTCTTTTCAGTTAACATGCATTACTTCAAAGGGAGAGCTTGAACCTTTCTATAAGATTTATTTCAATAACACACGACTTTTGCATACAGAGTCAAATAACACCTATCAGCCAGTATGTGCCCACCTGATGGGACCATCTGGGCTAAACCCACACCATTTTACATACTAATGATTCTTTACTCCCTCTTGGAGATTTGCTTGCTGGCTTTGCCTGAATAATTTAATATGAAACTGCAAATGACTCCCTTTATTCATGATCTCAGAGTTGCTATAGTTCTTTAATAAATTCTGCTTCATTTGGTTATCAAGACTGGGACTATTGTACAATGTAAAATAAATTAACTTGCGTGTGCCATTCACAGCAGTCAATTTAACAGCCTAATGCTTCTGATGAAGGCTGTTGCAGGTTGCAACTTTACTGTATGTGTGAATATGAAAGAGTAAGTGACTTTTCTGTCATAACAGAGTAGGTCTGTAGGAGAAATTAGACTAGCATGCAGCTTCCTAATTCTCAGCTTGTAGCCAGCTGAAGTTGGTGCTCCATTCTCTAGATAATCCTAACCCTTCTCCCAGGTGTTCGAAGGCGGCAGGAGCAAAACCACTGTGAAGACACCTTGCAGTTCGCCAAAACATCTTGCCCGCTGCAGTGGATAATTAATGAATGTTTGCAACCCTGCTGTTCCCACTCCCCAAAGCCTCATTAATAGATATACATTCCTTAAAGAGTCTCAGCTTAAACATCAGCTTTGTATTTGCTATCATGTTCATGTTTGCAAATGTCCCAAGACAGATTGTATTCATGTACTTAATTGTTTCCTAGTCCTCTTTCAGTTATCATTCTAACAGCAAGAGCAATATCAGGGTAGCCATGTTACAGGTTCCAGTGAATTTCCTGGACACAATTTTCTAGCTTCAGTGGCTTTTGTTAAAGAAGACTTAACACTAGCTCCATAACTTATCATGATGCTTTAGGAGTAAAGTCACCACATACTGTATGAAGAGGAAGAAATATGGAAAGGGCTGTTTTTTCAGAGGCTTTGAATGTGTGTATCTGTTTGTAAATGTATAGTCCCTCTCTATCTTGTCAAAATGATGCAGTCATAATAAAACTACTTAAATATTTTGTGCTAGTTTTTTAAATGAAATAAGATAGTAAAATTACTAGGCATACAATTGGGGACATATAAAAATACTGAATTTCTAGTAAAGCATACAATACACAGCGTATGTGTACAGTTGAATATCTGCTCTTTTTAATCATGATGTACATGTAATTAAACCCTGCGCTACCTGCAGAACTGTGAGAAAAAAACTCATGTTGGTTATTAAGGTTGTAACATAAGAAAACAGTATTTTCTCCTGTTAACATGTTTATATTTTACATAAAATAAAACTCCCTAGCTGATCTTGCTTCCATTCAACTTGCTTTGACTTCAGCTGGAGCCAGACTAAGGCTGAGCATTGATGTTGGTTGTTACAGAACATGCTTCTGAATGTCAGGTACCTGTATTCTTATAGATGACAAGACTGCTGATGCTTGCTTTTTATTTCATTTAATGGAGTCACTGCACTTTATGTGACTTCAGAGAATGTTTCACCACCTGGGCTGACTGCTTCTGAAGTGTCTTAAGAGAACACATTTTGCATGCAGATGGTGAGTTGTCTTGGTGGAATATACATACAATTGCGTGACTGAGCTGTACCTAGTTAAAGCACACCACTGGCCTTGTCAATGTTTTTGAGAACAGCTGAAACTGAACAGAATAAAAATCAGTCAGAATTGAACTACCTTTTGCATCAGAGAACAATGAACCCTTTAGCCTGGGTTTTTACATATGACTACTGGAGTGGGAAAGGATTTTGCTAGTGAGATCTAAAATTCTGTCAGAGAATTGAACAGGTCCCGTTGTCTGCTGATTTTCCTGAAGTTATTCATTAGCAAACACAATTTGCATTCTTAAAGTGAGGTAAATAAAAGGCTGGAGGTTCTTGTTCCTGTCTAAATGGATTTTTGTTATTCCTTCAGAATCATTCAGGGAACCAAAATCAAACATAGCTGTCAAACTGCATATTTGTAGCTAACATAATGTAAGATTTATGGCATATCAGACTATCAAAGGACTAGGTTGAAAAACACTTCACATGTTATTGTCCATATTTCCTCTCAAAAACATTCGAAGCATCTTCAAATCTATTCCTGGGTTATTAGAACATTAGATTTTAACTGCAGGATGGAGACAGAAATTTAAAACATGGGAGATGACTGAAATAAATAAGCCACAAAACTGTTCTTTTAAAACATTTTAAAGAAATAGAATTTATAGTGTACATATAAAGAAACTAAGAAAAGGTTTCCAAGATCAGGGTTCACAGTCACTGTACATGGGCTCCACTAGAATTTTTCTCACTTCAGAAATGCATTTTCTGAGAAGCTGTATGATGTTTACCTATGTCTCTGTTCTTTAATCTTTTTTATGAGTTAGTCATTTTACATTTACAGATTATGTTCTGTGTGCCAGATAAACAGAGAAATGCTAAAAATATAATTTAATCTCAATTGAAAACTCAGATATGAGAGGAAATTGTAATTGTAAAATTCCACACTTAAAAACACTCACCAGACTTCAAACAACATTTATTAGACATGATTAAATATGTGACATGGAAGACCATGTATCTGGAGATGTTCATTTCCTTGAATGTTTGTGTGTAATGTAAAAATCAAGTAAAAATTTTGAAAGAGGAAAAATAAGACAACCATTTTCAATACATATATATATGGCAACAACATTTTAATTATCTGTTCTGATAAAATGTTCCTATTATTAATTTTTTAACAAACACTAGAGGATTAGTCCATCACCTTAAGTTCACTCACCCTCACTGCATGACTCATTTGGTTGCTCCACTGTGACATAAGAGCTTCAAGCATTCCTCAGTCTAATGAGATTGTAGCTATGTGTCCTTGTTCTGTCTGGGAGATGCTTGTGGCACAGGCTGTGGGACCAGCAGCCCTCTGAAGATCTGGATCTTCCTGGATCCTATCTGTGAGTGCATACCAGGCCAGTGAGAGCTCTCTTAACTTCTCACCTTAGCAGCTTCAATATGTATTTTCCCCAAGCTCATCTTTCCAAGAACACATGGTGTATGAGTTTTGTATCATTTCCAGTACAGAATAACTTTGTCATACATAGGAAGATACATTAGCAGATCTAGGAAAAAAAAGATAAACAATCATATGTAGTCTGCTTCAGTTTTTTCATGTGGTAAACCTAGGAAGATTCCTTTAATTAATTAATCCAATAACTAAAACCTTTTCCCTTTTTCTCCCCTATGGCCGCCTTCCCCATATTCTTGCATGATTGGGTGGAAGGCACTCTCAATCCTCTATGTCACAGCAGATGTCTGAGTTATGGTTAGAGTTTGGGTGTGATGGATGGATTTGCAAGGGAAGGAGCCCACTGGTGGCATTCACTGCTGTGAAGACTGGTCATTATCAAAGTGAACAATATCAGTTCAGTTAAACCAGTCACAAATACTTCACCTGAACTCCAGTTCATGCTACTTAAGTGCTAACAGTGCATTTAATCTCACTATGAATACAGAAACAGCAGAGGAGACAACAACCTGAAGTTTGCAGTTTGTCCCAGGATGCATGGAGAGACCTATCAGGATCAAGCAGAATTCAAGAAATGGAGACTGATTAACACTTTTTGCCAAATCACTGCAGGGGTAAAATAAAGACATCAGTGCTGAATGGAATTTGGAATAAGACAGAGTGAAAGATCCTTTGGATTTCATTTGACACACATATGAGAAAAAATATTCTAGTCCTGTTCCAGAACAGCAAAGATACAGAAGATACTGATATCACCCAATGTTGCAAACTAGACATCACAAATGCTTAGGGAGCGAATTTTACCATCAATCATTTCAGTGTAGCTGTAAAGAAGCTCCAGGCAGGTTTTCAGCTTTACGGTGGGATTAGTAATAACAGAATCTGGAATAAGGGTTCTTACAGCACCCTCATAAAAATTCTAGTGTGCAGAGACGTAAGACACGGTTATGTGTGAGCACTGGAGAAGAACAACGAGTGTCATTATCCATGCTCTTTGAAAACAAGGTTCGGAAACACAAATAAAATATTAAATTTTATTTAGTAATTAATCATATAATTCTCACTGTCATTTATGAAGCATTTTTCATCCTCAAGGTAGTTTACTAGATAATGTAATACCTTTCCAACTCTTAATTTGGTGAAAATG